>NW_010231447.1:18371-19891 GCF_000690775.1 Eurypyga helias | reverse complement strand
AGCAGGAATTAAAAGCAAGGATTTTAGTGCCAGGGGAGGATGAAGCAGATGGTGTGAGCGGTGGGTGTCAGGTCTCTTCCTTCCTCGGGGGTCGCTCTGCGGGGTTGTGCTGGGACCCATAACTCCCCGCTGAACATCTCAACCTCAAAGACCCATTCCTGGCCGTAGGTCCCGAAGCATTTGAACGGTCTCATGGCCTGTGTGGTCAGGGTTGGGTTTTCTGTCCCTTTGTGCAAAAGCCCCACAAACTTCAATCCTTTCTACTTATCTCTGGTGACATAATGACATTTCACATTTGATAACTGTGCGGGATATAAAGGACGACACGTGGCTGTGGTTGTTGTACAAAGTTTTTTAATTGCTGTGTGCAGTTTTAATTGCTGCGTGCAGTTTTAATTGCTGTGTACAGTTTTAATTGCTGTGTACAGTTTTAATTCACCTACTTGCGTTAACACTTAGCAAAGATTCTGATCCCCACCCCCCCAGCCCTTTCCCACCCAGCCTCCTCGCTGTCCGGGCAGCTCTTCCCTAGAGTAAGGATTTGCCGTATTTCCACAGGTCAGGGCAGGTGCAGATGCCACCCGGATACAAACCCGACTCACTTCTGGTGATGTTGCTGCAGTTCTGCGTATGGTTGACCCAAATCAAGAATTCTTCCAGACTGTCTTTAAATTGTGAGAAAGTTGTGTTTTTCATATTTAGGCATTTTTGCTGATGGGATGTTTTCTAAGGGAAAAGAGTAGATGCTGATGCACAGAGGAATTCCACCCATTCTCAGTGATTCCCTTAGCTCATGCTTTATGGAACAACTTCCAGTAAGGTTTCTTTAATTCCTTTGGGGAAATGAACTTTCAGGGAAGCTCGGTGGTTTCCTTTAAATCACATAAGGGCAGATCCTGATTTATTTTTTTCAGCATATCTATAGATTCAATTAAGGAATCCTGCCTTATCCTCCATCCTATGCAAAAAGGAAGGTGAAGGCATTGGTGCAGTCCAGTAGCTTCCACGGGAGAGGGGGCCATGGCTTCCCAGCCGCTGGATTGCTCGGCAGGGTCTGAGTGAGCTACCAGGCATCTGAACAACATCACCAGGTGTAAAAAACCTGGATAAATGAATAACTACTAGAAAATCTTTGAAACTCGGATCAAATAAATAGTAAAAGCTTACCTTCAAAATGGAACACTTTTTTTCTAACACTTCCATATCTTTTTCGAGGATCTGCATGCACTTATATTCTGATAACTTTTTTACTTCGTTAATGAATGTTTTGATGTTACTATGTGCACAACTTTGGTTCTAGGAGAGAAAGGGAAAGTAAACAGTGTTCTAGTTTACAAGCAGAAAGCTTTTCTTTCTTAAAAGAACTGTTGATAAATCATAATGAATATGCCACTGTCCTTTTTCTCTGGAAATCTTAACTTCTTCTATCTGATTTCCTTTTCGTCCCTTCTTCTAAAAAGTCATATTAGAAGTACAAACTTCATAACTGTTATAACTGGAAACTTTGCAATAAAAATGGT
>NW_010231447.1:10560-18307 GCF_000690775.1 Eurypyga helias | reverse complement strand
TTTTTTTTTTTTTTTTGTCTTTGCCTTGGGAGCAGGACACTTACAGAGAGCTGCTCCAAATATTTTTCCTTATATTCCCAGTCATTTGGAGACCAGGCTTTACCATCACTAACAGAAATTCTCCAGAAAAGCATTAAAAAGAACCGATAAAAATGGAGGTAGCATACTATTTATCTTGGTTGGCAATTAGAATGGGTTATTAGCCACCTTCACACAATCTTGTGATAATACCACATCCTATATGGGCATTTTGGGACAGCGAGAGGAGCACAATTGCCTCTGGGTGGGCAGGGATGAGGTGGGGTCCTGGAGCTCCCTCCCTCCCTGGCCCCTCCGGCTGGACTCCCCCGCTGCATCCCACCTCCGCCAGCATTTTACATCCCGCCTTTAAACATCCTCAGACCTGCTAAGCCAGAGGTCACACTTCGAGTTCCCTTTGGAGCCTCTGCCTGATAATAATAGAAGAGTAAACGGCTTCTTACCTCTATGTGAAGCGGTTTGGAGAACATCTCCTGAAAACGACAGAAATCCATTAGTTACAAATTGGAAATTCAGCTCAAAAAGCAAATCTGAGGCAGGGGGAAGTGGAAGATTATTTACGTTTATGGGATCGTTTTCAGCTTCAAGTAAGCAGAGCATTTCCCAGATTAACGTGTATTTAGTCTTGTTCTGCAGTAGCTGCGTTTCCTTCAGAGGAAGAAAGTAACTGGACACCCCAGAGCTAAATAGTAACAAGAAAAAGTGAAGATGCATTTTAAAGGTTCTGTATCTGGGAGCTCGAGCCTTTTTATGTGAAACAGGCTTTGAATGCAAGCTCGTCTCTCTCGGCAGATGCTAAGCTCTTATATAGAGAAGCTGAGTAAGTGCAGGATGTGATTAATATCTTATCTCATTCACAAATCATTAAAATAGGAAAGAGACAACAACTTGAGCAGTCGGAATTAGCAGCGTATCTGATTTGAGAAACATGTACGATTAATGTTCTGGTAAACTTTGTAAAGCATCTAACTCCAGAGCAGCGCTTCGATGCAAGCGAGAGCAAAGCGCAAGGGTGATGGACAAAACAGCGTTAAAAGACGAACATGGTAATATTTGAGGAAATTACATGTAGTAACACGGCCATGAAGCTGATTGTTTCCCATCAGAAGAGACTACATCCTCTCTTGCTTTAAATTATTGCAATTTAAAGATTTCAGCGGCTCTGGAAAGGCCATCAGCCGAGGATGGAGCCCATAGGACCTAATAAATCATCTACATCTCTACAGCGTGACTTGGGTGGGCATGTGGGAGCAGAGGGGTGCACAGACACGTACAGCAGCCTTGCAAACCTGACCACTTTTCCAGGGCAAATCTCTTTTCTTTGACCTGAAAACAGAAGGTTGTTTGTCCATCGTAATTACTAAGCGGGAGGGCTGGATCTTACCCTGGTGTAATTCATTTGGATGACAGGGCCATCCAAATCTTCAGTCCCAGCTGTCGACTGCAGCTTCTCGGGTATTCATTAATGAATTCATGAATTTGCCGCTTCATTAATGATACTTGGGCCCTTATGTAGCATTTCACGAAGGTAATTAGGCACTTTGTGCTATATGCAAACACGTAAGTGAGTGGGGAGAAGGGCTGAAAGGCCAGTGGAGCATCATGCAGCAGCGCGGTCAGGGGGTGCTCCAGGGCGGGAGCCAGGTTTTCCCCGGCTTTTGGAGCACTGCGACTCTCCCCAGCACAATCAGCTAAGAGCAGAGTAAACACATGAGGGAGTTCCCTCCTAAGATAACTCTATTCGAAGTGCGAAATGGCCAGAGCGATTGCAGAGCCAGGGTTGGATAACTCTAAGATAATGTACCTCTAGAGATTTGTTTCATGATGGGTGGCAATTAGTATTAGTTAATAAAAGAAGTGCCATCAAGGGAGCTCTCAGTGAGGAATTATTTCTGGCCATCAAGAAAGGGAAGTCACTAATTGTCAGCGTCACGGGAGGTTTTGTGACCTGCTCCCGGAACGCTCGTGCAGCCCGCGCTGCCTCACCTTGCTGTTCGCTTGATAACAGCCCTGCCTCCAGCAGAGAGCTGTGAGGAAGTCCTTTTATAGTGCCAGAAGACATAGGAAATGCGCTTGGCAAGAGCTGTTTGGAAAGAGTTAGTGAAGAGCCAGACTCAGCTGGAGCACATCAGCGCAGAGCATCGCAAATGTCCCTGTCAACCTGTGCCGGGTGAGGGGATGGCCTAAATACTTCCTATATGGTCTGGTTTCTATTCCAAATCTAGATGTGATTTTTAGATACGGTGTTTCATCGAAAATGTCTGACAAAGTGCAGAAGTGGCAGATGGTTTTTGCCAAATCTGATTGTGGAAACCCTTGCTGTTGAGTCAGGGATACGTTTCACTTTGAATGGTCTTCTAAATGTAGTATGAAATATTTGAGACTGGACAATTTTTTGAATTCTTTGTCTAGATATGTTTTACATTGTCCCTAGTGGAAAACACAAGTGTGTATGTGTTTAACCTTGGAAGTGTTATTCACTGTACACTTCTCCAGTTTGCAGAGCAGGTATTTATCTTTTCAGTGCTACGTGAAAGGTTCTTGTAGCAAGAACCACATGGGAAATGATTGTCATGGCTTGTCATGGTTTCCAGCCCTGCTTTGGTTCATCTCTCTGATGAAAAGCTTGAATCATTGTCTCAAAGGGTAAAATTTTAGTGTCAAACTCCCCTTAGTTCTCTGGTGTCCAGCTCTTCTCATTTCCCAACCAAGCTGTTAGGACCCCAAGTAGTATTTGGCATCTGAAAGCTCTTTTTGACCAGCAACCTGAGGTAGAGTTGATTGAGTCACTACAGTGACTGTTTAAATGTGCTAAACTGGCACACCAGGAGATGTCAAACACCAACAGAGATCTCCCTGTACTTTCTCCTACGTAAACTTCAGTATCTCTTGGTAACGCTGGGACTCTGTTCTGCCCCTCATCTCTGGAGGTGGGAGGGGAGGGGGCAGGACAGTCTGTCTCTCACCCTCTCCCACTTCTGCCTGGATCATTTGTCACAGGGGAAGCTGCTGTCCAGAGATTCAACCACCATTTTATTCTGTATGAGGATTTAATAGCCTGATACACACCACTGTGTAGGCTGCACATTCATCTAAGCCATTAGGCAACTACTGACACCTATCAAATCCATTTATTGAGTGATTTTTACACCAGATATCAGTTGGAAAAATGTTGCTCCCTTTAATACTCACCTACTGGAAAAGCATAGCCTGGGTTAGTGTCAAGCAGCTTTAAAACTGTTGGAGAGCGCAGCAAGATGTTATCGACGGGCTGAAGCTCACAGCAAGCTGCCGTGCACAGGATGCATCTTCGAGCGATGCTGCAGGGCCGGATGTAGGTACCAGCTCCTCGCGCCCGTGCGCTGACTCCTGCTCGCAGACAGCATCTTTGTCAGGGCTTGAGGCCTCAGTCGGTTGCAGCTGCATTATTTTGCTTTTAACTTTGTCTGTAAGGAGAGGCAGGAATCTGCTGTACTTTATTAAACCCTTTTGGCAACAAAAAGATGTTTTACAACAGAGAGATTATACGTTCGTAACCAGCCGAAGAGTTTCCACGGGTGTTGGCAGAGGGAGCTTTGGTAAGCTGGGATAAGCACACAGAATTCTCCAAAATAGTGAAAAATAAAGACTGAGAGGTTGTACAAAGAGGTGACACCTTTAGCAGTGGGTCTAGCTGGGCTGCTGCAGGTGAACCTGTGGCACACAAGCTCTTTTTCAGGCTCGTTCAGAAAACAGCTAGTCTGAAATCTTCCTTTGCCCTTCTATGACACTTCTGAGCTCTTTGGAGTAATTCTGAGAATAAGCTGATTAAAAGCCTGGGTGGGTAACGAGCTGGCCGCCCTCCTCCTGTCTCCTCCGGCTGCTGCCGTGGGTCGGGTGGAGGGACATGCAGCAGGCAAGAGCTGCCACCTAGAGAAGGGACACTGCTAGTTGCAGGCAGATCTCCGTCTTCTCGTTTTCGGGGAAGAAACACCAAACCTCGGCACGTCCTGAGCATGGGTGGTGACCTGGGCAAGGGGAGCTGCCTGCTCCAGCGTTCATGCCAACCTGAGAGTCTGAAGAGTTGCCTGGGTGAGGTGAACCCGGTTACAGTGATAGCAATTTAATGTGTATTTGCATTTTAACAAGCGGTAAGGGAAGGTGGCATGTGGGAGTAAGCATATCTGCGGTCCCCCAAGCACCCGGCAGTGACGATGGCAGGTTCAGCCTGCCCTACCCATTTTCCAGCCATCCTTCATCACCATCTCCCAGTAGTCCTGGCCCCCTGCTCAGGCTCGCTCTCAGAAGATCATAGAATCATAGAATCAGAGAACGGTTTGGGTTGGAAGGGACCTTAAAGATCATCTAGTTCCAACCCCCCTGCCATGGGCAGGGACACCTTCCACTAGAATAGATACGTGCTAACAAATGTAAAATGTGCTTTGGAAGCAAACTGAGCCTTTTTCCATGCTCCCCCCTTGCATTCCACAGGATCATGGTCCCTTTCCTCCTTGGAAGGTTGTAACAGTGCTTCTCTTTCGTACCCAGTTCCAAACAGGAGAGCAGCTGTGGATGCAGCTTGTTGGGTAGTCAGTTGGATAGTTTGGTGGAAGTTGGATCCAGACCTCCGACGAACCTTTGAGCTGAAGGGCACTGACTGCCCTTTAAGACCAGGTTTCAGCAGGCTGTGTGCCAGTCTTGCGGGGATGGGGCTACAGCAGCCCCCCAGGTCTCTCACGAGGCTGCCCTAACAGGCAACGTGGGCACCGTCCCGGAGCACAGCTACACCCACTGTCACCCTCCTTCAGCCCTCTCACCCACCCACAGCATGAGCTGCTTTGAACTCAAGCCACTATAAATATTAAAGCTCCTTTTCTCTGCACTCTGTATTTTTCTAGGTATTGGTTAATGCTCTATTCTTGACCATTTTGGGGGGGGGCAGGGTGATGATGACTGAACCTACTGTTGGGGTTTTTGTTTTTCCTCCCTGTTCATATGATGACTACTGTGTCTGCCTTCCCCCACGCTCAAGAAACTCCTCTTTGGGTGTTATTTAAAAATTAGCCAATTCTTCAAACATTTTAGTAGCCTTAAGGAATCCCTGTATATTCCAGCATGGATTTCCCTGCCTCTTCGACCTGCTCTCTCCTGCAGTGTGGTGTTTGGGGGATCCCACTGGCATACCACGTCTTGCACAAGAACTGCTGTCTGCTAAACTCTCCATGAATCATAGTATTTAGGGAAATTTTGTCCAGGTGCTCAGTGATGCCTGTAAATGTAGATAAAGGTGATGGTCAGGGCTAGGATTGCTTCCTGAAGGTGAAATTCCAGTGGGAGAATCCCATCCCCAAATAGGATTTTGTGGCTCTTTTTGCTTTCTTCTGTGTGGTGAATCTTCCTGAAATCAGAATTTCCAGGTAGGTGGGAAAGGGGAGATGCTGCAGTGAGATGTCCACCGTGAAGTGAGAGCAAAGAAAGAAACAAAATCTTGGCTCCCTCTTTAAGTGCTACTTTTATCCAAATTTGAAAACACAAGTGGTCTTAAGTGGTTCTGAACCTCATACTTGGTGATCCTGTACACAGGGGCAGCAATCATCGATAGAGTATGTAATCAACTGATGTATTTCTGAATAGACCCCCCGTCTCCAAAAGTGTCAAGTCACAGAATCACAGAATGGTTTGGGCTGAAGGGACCTTAAAGCCCCCCCAGTCCCACCCCCTGCCATGGGCAGGGACACCTTCCACTACACCAGGTTGCTCCAAGCCTCATCCAGCCTGGCCTTGGACACTTCCAGGGATGAGGCATCCACAGCTTCTCTGGGCAACCTGTCCCAGTGCCTCAGCACTGGTAGAAGACCGTGATGGGATCAATCTAATTTTTTAAGATAGAATATTCCTTAAACCACCATAAATCATCACCAAAAAAAAAAAAGTTGCACATTTATGCAGGAGATTTATTTTGCATAGATTCTGTTAGAGTTTGGTTACACTTCAGAGTTCAACGTACAGGTTTCCCAAATATTTAACTCTAAAAAATGGTGGAGGCACACAGCTGTAAGAACACTCATGTTTCCACAGTTTTCACTTACATTTTTTACATTTAAAAATGATTGTCACTGCATTCATAGCATAGTAATGTTCATCAGTTAATATAAGTACTTAAGCATAATTTAAAAAGTAACAGTTGCATCCTTTTACAAGACTCTCCTCTGAAAATGCCCTTAGCCTCCCGAAGAGATGCAAAACTGCTCTGAAGGCGTCTGGGAACTTCAGCTGCAGGAACAAAGTGCTGAAACTGCCAGAGCTGGACGGTATCAAAGCATATTGAATGAAGACTTCATTTGGTTGAGAATAAAAGGAATAATTTGTACCAGGCTCTTTCTCATCAGGATTTATTTAGGCAGTTTATTCCATGGGGCACTCGTAAGACTCAGCGAAAGTCACTTTTACATTCACAAACAAGTGGGTAGGAGCGGTGCCTTACGTTTGCAAGATGGCTTTTTGAGGGTTTGCTACGGTTTGATGTCTTTGAGGGCCACCGTTGGTTGTGTTTAGTGGTGGCTGAAGGTGCTGGGCAGCACCGATGGCCCCCCCCATCCCATGGAGTGGCTTTGTCCCAGCTCTGAGAGCCCCCCAGGTTCTGCAGAGCCAAGCCCTGGGGCTGTGGCTTGAGATAGTGTGCTAGAGAAATAGTGTGACTAACCCCAGAGCTGGGTCCACAGAGCTCCCCCTCGCACCCTGTGAAACAGCAGTTTCCTAAAGTAAATAATTACTGCATTTCTTCACTGTAAAAATAAATAACTTGAAGTTTCTACACATAAATAGAATAAATAAATATGAATACATATATGAATAAATAATTTCTCCCAATAGCCTTGCTCGTTGGAGTAAGGTACGCAAATGAGAATAAGCTCCCGTCTCCTGACGGTCTCCTTTGAAGACTATGGTCTTTCCATCAAAGGGGCTTTGTGATTCAGGAACCGTAATAAATATTCCAAATCATTGAAAACTTCCTTGTCTTCCACTGACTTCCAGGCCTGTTCCTTGGGGACAGACAGAAAGAAGAAGAATTAAAACAACAGAATCTGGACATGAGTTGCATTCTGTTCCCTGAATGTAGTTTTTTTTCTTAATAATAAATTTTAAGACCAAAAATGCACTTGAGGAAGGTAGTGGGGTAGGACAGTGAGCTGCATCTAGTGCAGCTGTCCCGCAGCCCCTGCCCGTCCCGTCCCCATCTGCTCTGACCTCCACCAAATGAGTGACTTTCTCCTAGCAAGGAGATGTTGGGAAGAGGTGAGCGATACAGAGCAGAGGGGGCAGTCAGACAAACACCACAGTGTCTTTTATCGTCATCTAAACAACAGAAAATAGCAAGCAGAAAATCCAACCCGAACGTACCATCCACAAGAGGCATGGCTTCCCGGCATCACGGATTTTCTGCAGTTTATGGGCAATTAGTCTCTCATTCAGAGTCTCTTTGCTGCTTTTCAGGGCTTCAATGAATCTTTCCAGATAGGCGGTTAGGTGCTCTCCCTCTTCTGTCATGGTTTTCTGGAATAACAAACTTCAGTCATTTCTGTGTTTTCCGTACGTATTGCTGGCATAGTTTGTATCACGTTAATGGAACTAAAATGCCTACTACAAGAAATAATGTTGTGCAATAATTTGAGGCCAACAATTGGTAGTAACTTTGGACACTTTGTAGTCGGGATCCAACTCGGCAACC
>NW_010231447.1:9957-10535 GCF_000690775.1 Eurypyga helias | reverse complement strand
CCTTCAAGAGCTGCAGAGGCAGACTGTGGGGGGGGAACCAGGCAGGACCCGGCACCTTTTGGTTTTAATTGCCTCTGGGCGCAGCAAGGCAGCAAAGCTGAGGAGCACCTCCATCCCCCAGCCCTGCTACCTGCTCTTTGCCTCTCCTGAGCTTCCCCTGTGAAGCGCTGTGCTGGTGCCATTGCTGGCATTTGTCTCTAACAACACAGTGCTTCTTTCCAGAAAAAGCAGGGGGGACAGCCTGTCCCCCCACTTTCCAATGGCAGGAAGGCACCTGCCGCAACCTTAGTTCAGAACATGGTCAGTTCTGTCTACCCCGTGCAAAGGAAGATAACCAGCGCTGATTGGAATAGCATCGTTTTGGTTGGAGAAGACCTTTAAGATCATCCAGTCCAACCCTTGACCCAACATTGGTAATACCAACGCTGACCCATGTCCCTGAGCGCCTCGTGCACAGGTCTCTTAAATCCTTCCCAGGATGGTGACTCCCCATTCCCTGGGCAGCCTGTTCAAATGCCTGACAGCCCTTTCCGGGAAGACGTTTTACCTAATATCCAACCTAACCCTCACCTGGTGCA
>NW_010231447.1:0-9869 GCF_000690775.1 Eurypyga helias | reverse complement strand
CCCTGCGCCCCCTCTGCTCCAGGCTGAACATCCCAGCTCCCTCAGCTGCTCCCCACAGGAATTGTGCTCCAGACCCTTCCCCGGCTCCGTTCCCTTCTCCGGACACACTCCAGCCCCTCAGTGTCTTTCATGGAGTGAAGGGAAGCAAGCTTTTAGGCATTGCTGTAGTGAAGCAGACCCAAGCACTGGCTTTTCAGGGACATAACTTTGCACTGATAACTACACACAGAGGATTCGTCCCGGGGAGCCAAGCCCTGCACATCACCTGTCAGCACGCACGAGCTCAGCTCCCTCCAGCGCAGAGCTCCTGCAAAGCCCATGAATGACTTGGTTGCAATATAAGACCTATCCTATGAGCTTATGAGCTTGCAGACGTCCTGAATAGGCTTTGACAATAGCCACTTTCCCCTTCCGTCTCGAAAAAAAAGCACACCGCAAGCACACAGCATCGCAATGTGAGCCAGAAAGTGATCTTACCAGAAACGTGATTTCACTGCTGCCCTGGAAAAGATCAATAAAAATCACATTAGTACATTCTTCACTGGTGCAACAAGTTAGACGTGGGGCACAAGGAAACAGAACAACCTTGGATTTTAGTGTCTGGACGTCGCTGAGGGTTTCCCAGATGAGGGATCTGATGGCGCAGCCGGTTCTCGCAGTAGGCGGCACAGGGGACGCGAGGCACAGCACGCTGCAGGACAGCAAAACCCCGACCAGGCGCAGCATCGTGGTGAAGGCACTGCGCTCCCCTCCTTGGACTGGGTACGACTGGCTCCCAGCTTCCTCTTATACGTGCTCTGTTGCAAGGAAATGATTAATACCTCACCACAAATATGCCTAAACCGAAGGCGAGTAGTCACCTGTAGAATGGAAGCTGTTAGTTTCTTATCTGATTGAGGAAACTACATGTTTCTAAAATAAGGGTTCTCAGGAGCTACGTAATTCAGATGTTTAAGCCCACTCTGCTTTTAGATGCTGAAGCATTTCTATTAACTGATTATTAACTGATATTGTCTAAAGTTTGGTGCAAGACAAACCAGGGATACCTAAATGTGTCTCAGATCTTCACATTGACTTTACATTCAGTATTAGAATTACACTAAATAATACTCTCATTTTTACTCTTTAATTCTCCTACTTTGTTCTGGGTGTTCAGAAGGAACCCCATGAATAACTCAATGGTACCGCGCTCACATATAAATGACAAATTCGAGAGCCCATGTGAGCCCGGCAGCATGCCGGGGAGAGGGACCAGCCAAGGGCTGCTGGGGCAGCTCGGCACCTCGGTGGGGGCAGAAAAGCTACTCCTTCACTCCCGTTTAAGGAGCATTTTCATGGTTTCCGTGCTTTCCTGAGGAGGTTGAAACCATTCGGCCAGTATCTCCATACACTTCACCTGCAGGAAGTTTGGGTGATGGAGGTGCATCCCATTGGTGATGATCCTGGCAGAATTGCTCCTTGGGCCCAGGGTGGGCTCTGTCGTGGACATGGTGAGTCCTGGGCATGCAGAACCCCCTCCTGCCCCCCAGCCCCGCAGAGCCTGTTGGGGAAGAGAGTGGGACTGCCCTTGGCCCTGCTGCACAGCTCCTCTGCGCTCGCACCAAGAGGGTTGAAAACTGTGCCAGGATTACTACATGCCCTTGTAAAAAGGGCAGGTACAGTCAGGACAAGGGGTAACGGGTTTAAACAGAAAGAGGGAGATTGAGATGGGACATCAGGAGGAATTCTTCCCAGAGCGGGTGGGGAGCACTGGGACAGGTTGCCCAGAGAAGCTGTGGATGCCCCATCCCTGGGAGTGTCCAAGGCCAGGCTGGATGAGGCTTGGAGCAACCTGGTCTATGGAAGGGGTCCCCGCCCATGGCAGGGGGGGGGACTGGGTGGGCTTTAAGGTCCCTTCAGCCCAAACTATTCTGTGATTCCATGGTTCTGTGATATATCTGCAGGACATTGCTTCTTCACTATCCAAGCATTCAGAATGTTTTGTTTACATTTTTGGTGTAGTTTAAATTTTGCTATTTCAATACTACTGAAGTTTTACTATCTAATTAACATTCTTGAGTGTGCATTAGGTTTTCCTACCCTTAAAAAAATCAAATGATACATAGCTGTAGTGACTGGTTAGTCTGAGTTGCTCTTTCTCCCTCAGGCAAAGGTAAGTGGGCCACACACATGTGACATCCAAGGGCATGAAAGCCCAGATGCTGCTTTTCCTACATTCCTTGTTGCCGCTTCCTACTTGTCCCTGAGCTGATGTTTCACATTTTTTTTTTCCCTGCATGATATTAGTTACATCAGAAGTCACTGTCGTGTTATCTATAAACCAGGTCTTGGAGATGCTGCCAGGCAGCTCCCTCCCCTGAGGGTCCGACTCGTTCAGTTCTTTGCTTTCATTTTGCTAATTGTTTGGGGAGCAAGACATTTTCCCTGAGCCACAGCTCAGATTTTAGGAGCCTTCGGGGTGTGAGCTGGATGAACTCCCCTGGAAGCAGAAATCGGATGCTGAGCAGACCACGCTCCCTTGCCTGTGTGCCCCGACTCTGCTGTGGCAGGAACTGGTATAGTTCTGCCTTGCTGGAGTCACCCTGTTATTCCCAATGTTTCCCTGCCATCAGCAGGTCGGTTTTGCTCCAGAGTTCAGGTTAAAGCACCGTGTGTTACCTTCGTCGGGCAGTGCCCGTTGGAATGACACCTTTGCCTGATGCCATCAAGGGATCTGCATCAATTCAGCCGGGTGGCAAGTGAGCCGCGGTGATTACCAGTCACCATGGTGCACAGCTGGCTTCTTTTAAGGAAACCCTGCTGTTCTGATTTTAGTGACTTGAGGAATAGTGTGGACCCTTCCAGGGACATCATGCATTACACTCCCCGGGAAGGAGAATCACTCCTCAGACTCAGATGCTCACCCCTGTCTCCACTGCCGGCACAGTGAACGGGCAGTTCAGGGCTTTGCACATCCCCAGCACCGCTGCGGCTGCTGGAGATCAAACGGAATACCGTATGATTTAAAGGGAAGCAATGGATCATATGTATCATGCGTATGAGTGTACCTTCTGGCACCATATATTGTAGCCAGGTTCAAATTGTAGGGAAGAATTTCTCCCCTTGGAAGAAGCAGTAGGAATTAGGGCTGCAGCTAAGCTTACCGGTGAGCATCGGGGATTTTGCTTTTATCTCAAAACTGGCTGAAGAAATGAGAGTCCCTACAGAGAGGGTGGAAGGGAAAGGTGTGGGCAGGACGGACTTTTACTGCTGGAAAAAACAGAACCGTGAAGTTGGGACTCCACCTTTTTCCCTTTCTTTTTATAGCTGCTAATTACATGTAAATGCATTCTTAGATTGCGGCCAGGGTGGAAAAAAAGAGCTGATAAAATCAGAAAGGAAGATGGAACTTGCGGTATGCTCGTGTACGTACACTGATCAGTTGGTCTCTCACACACTGACTCATTTGTAAATATTCACTCAGAAATGAAACCGCCGTGACCACTCTGCTCCTCTCATGGTAGGATCAGCGTTGACCTTTTTTTCTTGTTCTGCTCTTAGGGGATAGCTTCTGCGGGATGCCGAGATGGCAAGAGGGAGTTTCCAGCGAGGGCTCATGCAGCAGCACCTCCGTCCAACTCCACCTCCGCCAAAAAAATCCGAGGAGAATTTGCACTCATGAGATGTAAATCGCTGATATGATTTCACTCCTAGGCAGGAGCCATCTGAAATACTCATGTCGTAGTCAGGCACAGAATTAGATTAATGAGCAGAAAATGGCCTAGCCCATTAGGGATTGACTGAAAGCTTAACAGAAAATTAACTCAGAAACTGAAAAGATAACAGAAAATTAACTAAAAACTAACAGAAATGTTCACTTTTCGAAGCCTGGAGAGATGATGGTCTTCACTTGCATGAGCTGTGCTCTGCATAATCAGAGTAGAAATCTTGGTGAGAAGTCTAGGCCTGCGGCGGTGCAGAGACTGCTCCTTCTGAGCAGAATTCACTCCTGGTGAAAGGTTTGCTGGACAACTTCTGGATCACCACCACATACATAATCAGTCTATGGTCTACATATTAGCCATTTGAATGGAAGTTCAGCCAGCTGGAGCATCTATTTTGAGGCTTGCTACATTAGGGGGAAAGCAGATGTTTTTGGAAGTAATTTTACTAATTTATGACTCTCCACCTTAGAGTTATCTTCTTGCTCTCAATCCTCTACAAAAAGATTGATCATCACCCGCTTTCAGTCCTATGAATATCCTCCTCACCCTGGTGTCAAGTTAACATCTACTCATTCTGGTGCAACATTGAAGTGTTTTTATTTCTCCCTAAACATTAGCCCCATTTCCAGCTGGCAGTTGCACTCGTACACCTCTGAGCAGACCAAACCATCAGGCTCCTCAGACACGATAGGCTCCATCTTCCCCTCCTTGTCCCTTCTCTCTATTCATCTTCAACGTGGGAGGCTGAAATGCTTTACAACATTTAGATATCAGGATGGTTTTCTTCCTGGAGAGGGTGGGGAGCACTGGGACAGGCTGCTCAGAGAAGCTGTGGATGCCCCATCCCTGGAAGTGTCCAAGACCAGGCTGGATGGGGCTTGGAGCAACCTGGTCTATGGAAGGTGTCCCTGCCCATGGCAGGGGGTGGCCCTGGGGGGGGCTTTAAGGTCCCTTCCAACCCAAACCATTCTGTGATTCCATGATTCTTCACACAGCAGCAGTGATACCTTCTGGTCTTGGCACTGAAAGGAGTTAAACAGCACTGTACTTCTGTGGTCTGCCTCTGCAGGAGGAAGGAAACCATGCTTCTCTATGGGTTCAGGGTAATTTTAAATGCTGTTCAGAAACAGTGGAAACCGAAATCGTCGTCACTGGCGACTGCCCGGTCGGGGCATCTGCAGAAGCTCTGCTCCCCAGCCCAAGGACATTCCTTTTGCGTTTCATGCTCTGGCTGTGGTTGCTGGTCCATGGCCAGCTGTCTGGACAGTGGGCTGTCATCTTTGGAAAGTGGCCCTTGGAGCGTGGTCCAACTCAGGCTAACTGAAGAGCAGGGGCTGCATGTTTTGAAAGAAGTTCTGAGCACAGAAAGACTTTTTATTTAATCAAAATGTGTTCCCCGTGGTTCATATGACTTTGTCTGTAGCTCTTAGAAAAAGCAGCCTGTGAGTCACAGAGGCATGTCCTTCCCTTGCAGGACCAGGGGAGAACTGCACAGACTAATGAAATCAGAAATGAGTCCAAAGCCAACTCATTCTGCACATCTCAATCTCCTGACCCCCTGCCCTCTGTAGCAATCCCTTTGTCTTCTGGGGCTCTGCCAGAGTATCTCTAGATGATGTGGATTAGCAGGTTGAGGATGCTTTAGGATTCAGAGATGTTCTTATAGCTACCCAACTTTGGGAAAGCAATGGAAATCTCCCTGCTCACTCTGAGAGATATTGTCCTGGAGATCCACAACAAATTCCTTACCTTTCGGTTGTAATTAGAGGTAAGTTCTGGATTCCAGTGTTAAATTCTAAGGAATGAGATGACTGTTTTGTCAGAGATTTCACAGTCAGCCCCCACACCCCTCCAGTGATGGCAGGTTGGTGCACATGGGCCAACATACATTATCGCAGGTACATTTTACCCTCCAGCCCTGACAGCAGTGAAATTAGTGTCTTCCCTATTTTTTGAAAGATATTATGTTCTTATATCTTCCCATCCATGGAGCGTAATTGCAAGACATCTCTGGGTTTGAGTTTATGGGGTAAATCCTGTTCGAGCTCCCCAAGGCCCCTGTGTGCAGCCTGGGAGCAGCTGTGGCCCTGCACCTCTCGCATCTTTATGCTGGTGCCTGTCACACGTGTGGGGTGGCTTTGGCTGTTTCTGGAAAGCATCCAAAGAAGGCTGGCAGCATTTCACGGTGATTCATTGCCTTCTCAGTCACCCGTCTGAAACCGAGCGAGTCGGAGGGAAACACAGATGATCAATCCAAACAATTTGTAATGGGAGTTTTCAAGCCCCACCTACTGACCAGCTGAGATTTGCCTCCAGTGAGGGGGTGGCCAGAAAGGGGACGCTGAATTTTTCAGTTGCAAAGAAAGACACCATGTATGAACCAGTAACAGACAAAAAGTGACCCAACGCCTGTAAAAGTGGGATCATGTTCTGCAGAAAATAGAAACAGTTTGTGAATCTGGACAAGTGACTAATGAGAATTGAAGATGAAAATGGGAGTAATATGACAACAGAAAATGAGTAATCAAATATTTCAAGAAAAAGAAAACAGGGAAATTACCCTTACAGAGTATTAACCCAGCTTTAGCTGCTGATTGCAATTTGATAGAGTTGAGGCTGCCTTCATCTGGCATCCCCATGGCCACAGCCGATCGGAAGGGTGATGCCACAGCTGATCTCCATCCCTCTGGCTATGAAATGACGGCAACAGAAGTGGTGCTCAAACAGGAGGGGAGGCACGCAGCATGGGAGCAGTGTTTCTGTGTCCAAGCTGCTGTCAGCTCTGCCCTGGCATACACAAGGGGGAACTCTGGCAGGGAGCTCGCCTGCAGGATGGACAGCCCTTCTCCAGGCGACGCTGGGCAGTCTGGCTCCCTCGTGGCTGCCCCACCACGTGCTCCTGTGCAGGAGGAGCTCCTCTGGAGCCACACACAACATGGAAAGCAGGGCTCTAGGAGAAGTATCTCTGGACTGAGATGCAAAATGCATCCTCAAGGTGCTGGTTCTGCAAGACTGCACAGTGTTGGGTGTCCCAAATGCTCCCAGAGCCTGACGTGTCTTGGCAAACCTTCCCCCAGCCCCACACATGGCGCTGGCACACCATTAAGGACAGCCAGGAGGCTGTGGCTGGTCCTACATGGGGTGGATGGGCTTCTCCCACCCTTGGAGGGCTCCATCGTGGAGCCCATGGGCATGGGCAGGTCTAGGCATGGGGTGTGCACCTCTAAGAGGTTGGGCAGACTGCAGGGATCTGCTCTCCTGCCACTGCGGTGAGGATATGGGTTGTACTGAGAATAATTTCTTGCTTATCAAACGGGGAGTGCTAAATATAACTCACACCTACAACTTCTAAAAGTAGAACATGCCTCTGTACAACAGACCTTCCCCCACGGTGTCACCGTCTCACATGTCTCGTCCCCAGCTGGGGCTCATGGAGCTGCGTGGGGCTCTGGCTTTTCCTGCCGGTGATGTGAGAAATGGAACAGTCATTTTTTTAAAATAAAAAGCCTATATGAACAAGTTGCAGCAAACCTCGAGAACCCAAGTCGTGGCTTAGCTAAGATTTTAAGGCATGTGTGTTTCATTGTGTTGTGATGATGCAAGATTCTCATCGGCGCTACTGAAGCAGTGATGCAGCATTGCGGGTATCGCGCTCAGGGAACCGTGCTTGGCGCGCCAGCGCAAGACAGTGAGGAGACGGTACCGCCTGTTGGAACCAGGCATTCCCTTCACTCCTATTTGCACTGCAGTTTTCTGGTCGGATTATTTAGGAGCCTGCGTGGGATCAGAGATGACGGCACGGCTCTTGGAAACCCCGGCAAAATTTACTTTTCCCCTCACCCGGGCAGGGCGGCAAGGAGGAAGGGCGGTGCCATGCCGGAGAGCAGTGCGAGGCTGGGAGGCTCCGTCCGCAGCTGGGCCCCCGCTGCCTGCACCCCGCTGCCTGCACCCCGCTGCCTGCACCCTGCGAGGCACCAGAGCTGCTGCCTCCTGACTGTTGTGCTTCCCCCCGCAGTCTGCTGCCCCAGGCAACAGCTCTGGCTGCATTTGCCTCCAGCCAGCCCTGTGTTGACTTTTGAGTTATTAATGCTTCACTTTTCCCTCTTGTCTGTTTGTCAGAGTTTCCTGGATTCCGTACCGAGAATGCGGAGCCTGACGAATGTTTTCTACTTACAACCCTGACATTTCCCTCTTTTTCATATACCTGCCATTCCATGACTTCTCATTTATCTAAAATTATTTAAATTTCTTGTAAAATATTTAAATGTAATTTAAGATAGCACATGTGAAAAATTAAACAGCTCATTGCTAATAAAAAGTTTGAAATTCCGTGGCAGTAGGAGTCTCCTCAGGATGGTTCTTATTATTGCTTGAATTATTGCAGTGCTGAACGAGCCTTTGCTCAGAACTGGACCTTTTGTTGACTGTTTAACCGGAGCGCATCCAGCTGGACACTCACTCTCCATTTCTCTGGTTTTAGTAAGCAGATTCACAGTTTGGCTTTATTTACAGGTTTCCTGATTCCTAGGAGAACTCAATATAGAGCACCGATGCCTCTGCCCGCACAGCCTGGGCGGGTGGTGGTACCCAGCAATGGTCGGATGGAAAGGTGCATCTCTGAAAAATGGGGTGTGCTCTGCAGTGTGGGAAAGATGGGATGCACATGGGAGCCACACACACACACCCCCATTGCAGCGAGCCCTGGCCGGGGACCACCATGCTGTTGTTGGGGAATAAACGCATTTTGGGGGGGTTCTGTGTCGCATTCTGTGTTTGGCCCATCGGTGCTTGCCACAGAGGTTGCATGTCTTTGGCTCTTTGGTTACTCACTCCTGCCCCAGCGGGAATGTCCCCTCCATCACCATCCTCTCCAAGAACAGGGATGCTTCTCAGGTTTTCTGTGCTGGGAGCTTCTGTGCCAGAGAAGGTGAGGGTCTGCTGCTTGGCTGCAGCAAGCGAAAGCTGTTCCGCTTTCCCCGGCTGCAAGGGTGTCAGGGACAGGGTGCAGCGTGAGTCCCCCAGCAGGCAGGAGGCAGCTTCTCTTAAAAGCTTCAGCCCAGTGCAGCTCAGTAAAGCTGAGCTTGGGGCTGGGCTGGACTGCGAGGGCTGCGGGTCCTTGGCAAGGTGCCTGGACGGGTGAGGGCAGATGTCGGGTGCTCACCCTGACCAGGCTGCTTCTCCCTCATCCCTCGTAGCAACCGTATGTCCGTCCCACCTGGAAATCACACCCAGCTCCCCCCAAAAGCTCTGAAACCACTCACCCTTCACAAATAAAGGTCACATAATTCAGGAAGAAAATTTTATTTTTGTCAAGGTCCACCTGAGTTCATGGAAGGTTACAAACATGTAGTAATGGGTACGTCAGCACAGGTGACACACGGCACATGTCCTTACACACCAGCCTGAGCAGTAACATTCCTCTGCAATACACTTTTATTAAATATTAACTTTCAGAATCTGAACTCACAGCTTTACATGGGCATGCACTTTGCGAGTACCTCCCACAGCTACAGATACTTAAACAATTTGGAAAACCAGCATTGCCTGATTCAGCTCAGTAAAACGCAGCTCACATGAGATGTGGGAAACACCTCGTGTCAGCTGAATACGCTTTGAGGAAAAGCAAACAAGCCCATCAGAGCCCTGTTTGCTTTTGTGTTATCGAGAATTGGGTTGGATTTGGGTGACATGGCTCTACTTAGTCAATAATAAAACATGTAGTGGTTCAAGCTCTCTGCTGGAGCCGAACGCCCAGGGAGAAGGCAGAGATGGGAGCTCACAAATGATGTGGAACTTCCCCAGTCCCAGGGCTGGTCCTGGGGGCCAAGAGGGGGATGAAGGTGCTGTGTGGCACTGATGGCCCCCCCATCCCCATCCCATGGGGTGGCTCTGCCCTGGGTCTGAGAGGTCTCAGATGCTGCAGAGCTGAGCCCTGGGGCTGTGGCTCAGGATAGTGTGCTAAAGAAATAGTGCAAACCCCAAAGCTGGGTCCACAGAGCTCCCCCTCACACCTCTTTAAACAGCAGTTGCCTCAAGCAGGCACTTGAATACATCATCACAATAAATAACTCAAAGTATCCACATAATAAATAAATAGCTAGAGAAATAAATAAAATAAATAAATTACTCTTCCTTTATGAATCAGTATGACATAAGTTAAAATAT
>NW_010231446.1:0-1264 GCF_000690775.1 Eurypyga helias | reverse complement strand
CCCCCCTCCCTCCCTCTCTCTCCCTCTCTCTCTCTCTCCTTCACTGGTTTGCTGCAGCTGCAGATGACCTGAGATATCCGTCTCTCTCTCTCTCTCTCACTCACCCTCTGTGTCTCTCTCTGAATAATGAGCAACCAGAGGGAGAGAGAGAAAGAAGACAATCTGCTCTCCTACCACACAAAACGCAGGAGCACCAGGGGGTGCAAGAATTCTTTCTAACAACAACAACAACGTGTAGGGGAAGAGGAAGAAAAAGAGAAAGAAAAGAGAAGAAAAGAGAGGACGAAAAGGCAAGAAGAAAGAGAGGGAGGGAGGTGGAAGAGGAAGGAGGAAAGCAAGCAAACAAGGAAGAAATCCAGGAGGCAGGCAGATGGAGAAGATGGTAGTGATAGAGGAGGAGGTGTTGAAGAAGATTAAGACGAGGAAGGTGGTAACAAAAAGTTAAGTTTTGTGACACTGAATCACTCACAGGCCAGGGAGGAGAAAAAGGAATGATCTGAAGAGCTTCACCTTCCAAGTTGTTGCCTTCACCAAGCTTCCTGTGCAGGAGCGCTCAGCAGCTCCTGCGATGCTGGGGAAGCCGCTGGGATGGAGTGCTGAGCTAGGTCATAGCTCTCTTCCAACCATGGCAAAAACCGGTTTCTGCATGCAGATCTGCCCCTGAGGTGATCCCTCAGACACATCCATCTAGAGGCTAATCTTCCCTGAGCAGGGTAAAGAACATAAATGGAGCTGGAGGTTGCAAAGTATAAAACCAGATCTACCACGTGGTTGGTTTTTAATCCCCCTTCCAGCTCTCATTTGATGTGGAGAAAGGAGACTCGAATTGTCCATTTCTGGCACGTATTTTGAGGTCTACTCCTGGAAATAAAGACATTCATCTCCAGGATTTTTATTTCTCACAAGTATTTAGGAGAAAAGAGAGCTTGTGCTACAGAACATCAAAATCACTGCCTACCTTGGTGAAACGTTTTGGGTTGTAAAATAAAATAAATAATTCTACTTAAAATAACTTATGCCTTCCAACACGTGGTTGTCTGCTCTCTTATGACTGATTATTTACAACCGTGGAAAAACACTAATGATCAAGGCTCACAAAGAAATGTAACTTGGTGATGAAGGCAAGCAAGCAAAGACAAAGCAGCTGTAGCATGCATTTTATTTAGTCTCGTTTCTATTAAGCATTGAGTGCTGAGCTGCTTCTTTTGCTCGACATCCCCCTCCCTTGGTCCCGTCAGTCCGTCCGTGTCCCTCCCCTCCCCCA
>NW_010231445.1:6146-30152 GCF_000690775.1 Eurypyga helias | reverse complement strand
TGCACACAGCACTCCAGGTGAGGCCGTACCAACCCTTAATCCCAACATGGGTTAATCAGCTATTCTGACTGTCTGGTCATGCTGTGTTTGATGCACCCAAGATGCGGGTTGCCATCTTGGCTGCCAGGACACACTGCTGACTCCTGTTCACCCTGCTGCCATCCAGCATCGCCAGACCCCTTACTGCAGGGCTCTTTCAGCCACTCGTCTCTCAGTTTATACTTGTGCTAGCTTTATTCTGCCCTAGTTACAGAGTTTGGCATTTTGACTTGCTAAATTTCATCCTGTTAATCCAATGCTCCAATCTATCCAGAAACCTCTGTAAAACCTCCTATTCCTCAACAGAGTCAACAGCACCTCCCTGTTTGAGAGCATTAGCAAAGTTGCTAACAGTGCATTCAACTCCTGCATCCAGATAACTGATAAAAGTTAACAAACCAGTTGAATAACTGATGAAAAATGAACAATCATTTACACCATTGAAAGCAGAGTTTCTCCAAGCTCAGAATTTATGAAAACAAACTACATGTTTAGATGCTTGAGTATGAATTTATAGACTTGATTTTACCTTTTTATCTACAATACAAATACCAATAGGAATAGAGCACATTTCTGTTCATTAAAACAAGTAGGGTGGATTCTGGTCGTAGATAAAAAACCAGAAGTGTGTCTTTTTTTGCTGCCTACCACTGACAGAAGTAGAAGTCTCCCAAAGTTGATTCTGAGCTGGGTCTACATTGTGGGCCCTGGACAGCTCTCACAGGTACTGTAGATCATCCCTGAGAAGAACTCAGGCTCACACTGACACATACTCACCCAGTACTACACACTCCTTATGAATTTTTAGTAAGACACACCTTAAGATAAGAGTTGTAAAGATGTTACTTACTTAGTAAGGTATTTTTAAAAGTTTCTTTAATGGTCTTTGTCCCTTCCTGTCTAGACAGCCTAATGAAAGTAAACATGAAATGCTGTACATCTTCTGTGGCAAAGTTCACTGTTTTAGGAATTTTCTTCTCCCCCAGTCCACAATTTTCAGTCCATAAAAGAGTACAATTTTCATTTGCACAACCTTTTTTTTTTTTTTTTTTTAATCATACTACAGCATCATAAAGGGTTTCCTGAGGTATATTTGAGATGGCTTTAAGTGTCTTGTATTCTAATTTACCAAGATGGAGTACATGGGGAAGAAAAGAGAAAGGAAAGTGACAGTGTGTTCATACAGACCCTGGGAACAGAACCTGGATTTCCTGAGTGCCTTATCTGTGTTCCCTCTTTAATACACATAATCCTTTCCAGAGACGAGTTAGTAGAGTTTCACTGGTGGAAAACCCAACCTAAGCTACCCTGGATGGCATTGGGAGGACTCATTACTTTTTTTCTACTTCGTCCATTTTTCAGAATGTTAGGAATTGTAATTAAATATTAATACTTAAATATGGACCTTGATTACAAATGCTCCTTGCAAATGTAAACCCTCCACACCAGTGAATGTGAGTAAAGACATGTGTCTAGACAGCAGCAGAATTTTTTTTTTTTTTTAACTTAACATCCAACTGCAGGTAAAAAGACTAGTATACTCAGTGGTGAGGTTTTAGTCTGTCTTTGTCAAACCTATACCTTTTAAACTTGGAAATTGTTTACTAGAAAATAGACTTCCAATTGCAGTTTTCATATTTGCAGTGTCAAGTATGCAGCAATAAAAAAATAATGCTCATTTAAATAATCTGTGAAAAGACAAAAGATCATAGAAAGCTGACTGGAAATACAGTGCACGAGCAATGTATCACTATAATGTTCTGAGAGTCTGTTGACTAGTATGGTGTGAGTTCATGTATATGTACATAAGTATGCTTTTCTCATGAGAGAGTAGGACATTTATTTTTACATGGAATTTTATTTTCCTGTGTATGACAAAAACATGGTTAAGGGACTTAAAACATGATATGGGCTAGCATTTTTCCAAGACAGCTTGCATGAATTTTCTCAAACAGAAACTTAGTAGCACAGGAGTAGCTACAGAATATGTTTTATTCATATACAGCAAATCTGATTAAAACAAAATAAATTTCACTGATTGCATATTAAGTTTTAAACTCTGCAAGAATTCCATCTAATTAATACTGATCATGGGCTTATAAGAAAATATCTAAGACTTAGAAGAAGAAGGGGAAAAAAACAACCAAGTACAAAAAGCGTACCTTGTAGCAACAGAACAGAAAATATAATGAATTTTTCATGGTAAACTTTTGGTAAAATGTTAAAATCAGCCTAAAAGCTTTTCTACCAAACACTCCAAAGATTGTAAGAACCTTTGAAATTCCCAGCAATATTCCCTAGAATGAATTTGATGTGGATTACTATTGAAATATTTCCAGGAAAATAATGTGATTTTGAAATACTTAAAGGTTAGTGTTTGTTGTTTTTATTTTTTTTTGTATTTTTAAATTATTTTAAAATTGGTGGATGATAATATAGTATTTCTGAAGTATATGTGAAGGTAATATGAGGATTCTAGAATTTTCAGTGTTACACTGGAAAACAGTAAAACACATGGTGAAGAATTCCCTGAGGATAACTTTGAAATTGTGTTCTACTGACCAAAAAAGAAAGAATTTTTCATTAAAGAAATAGAAAGCTCAGTTATTGAATTAAGCAGAACTAGCTACAACGACATCTTAAACAGCTAAATTCCCCATATCTGGCCTAGAACTTAAATGTCTGCACTATGCAGGAAATACTTCAAAATAAGCGGTATGCTTGCAACTCGTTTTGATGGAAGAAACCACAGAAGATACAAACTGGATTAGGCAGAATGAAGATCCTCACAGGAAAGTAAACAAGCTGCAGAGTATGTAAAAAATAATGCCAGAGACAATGTAACAGCTATGAAGAAGAGGAAATTGCAGAAAATTCCTATTTTGTATGAATTAACAATATGCATCTCAGAAAGTCAGCTGAAAAGAGGGTAGCCCAAATTGCCGACTGGAGGTTCCTCCTATTAAGATGGTCATCAGCTTGTGCGCACCAGCCCCTTCACTCCATGGCTCGATCACCTATATGTATATCAAATTTGGCAGGTTTTTTGCAAACATGATGTTAACTACTTCTGCTGTGACTGATGGCTTTATTTATTTTTATTAACTTTCAAAACTTCTGTGTCTGAAAATATTTTAACAAGTTAGCTCCAGTTTACTTCAAATTGTTAGATGATATTCTTGTTTGTTTACATAAGTGTATGTTTATGTGCAAATGATGTTTGGTATGTTTAATTTCATTGACACAGGAATGTCTTCTGACTGAAATTTGAACAACTCATCTAGATGTTGGAATTGCCATATTAAAAAAAAAAAAGGCATTTTTAACAATACTTACTGTCTGTTTGTTTTCTTGTATCTTTCAGTTTTACACTGTGTTCACAAAGTAAGGAAAAAATCAGACTATAAAGATATAAAAAAGAAATATGTTAATGATATAAAAGTTGTGTTACTGACTCTTCTGTCCATGTTTTCATGTGTTAAAATACCATGGCATCCTGTGCTCTGATTTCAGTGGCACCTGCAAGTGTTTTGTTGAAAATAACTTAATTGTTTTGTTAAAAAGAGTTTAGTTAGGGTGGAAGGTTCATTTATAGGAACCCAAGCTTTTATATGGGACTAGAAATGTGTGTCTTGTAAACACATACATATAAATACATAATTATTTGGGTTTTATAACAAGTTTCCTTATTTTGTAATTGAAAGACCAAGTGGAAAGGCAGAAAGCCCTGGCAAATAAATAAAACTCAGTGTAGGTGAAAACTGAATCAGGTGACTGGCTTCTTCACTGGGGGAAAAAAAAAAAAAGATAAAATTTCAACAGTGAATTTTTGCCTATATTGCTTCATCCTTAATATGTCAGACAATAAATCTCACTGGGCTTAGAAAAAAATGCAGTTCTAATAATGATTTTTCAGGAAAAAGAAATCATAACATTCCTACCATATAAAACAGGATATTGAAGCTTTATCATCTCACAAGAAGTAACAATATGATGTGCTGCATGGACCTGCAGCACCTAACTCAGTATAGGCTGTAGCCCATTCTAGATCAGAACACTAAATAGTAAAATAGCGGGCAAATAGAAAATAGTAAAGATTAAGTGGTTTGGTTTTTTTGTTTGTTTGTTTGTTTTGTTTTGTTTTTTAATCTAGTGCCATCTCTTTTCTATGTTTAATGTGTAGTGAGGTGGTTGAAGTGTTATAACGTAGGCATTTAAATATTCCTCTGTAAAAATAGCTGTCTAAGGCTTATTGCAATATCAAATCTTTAACTCTATAACAAAGACAAATGCAATTTAATCAGTTAAAACCTTCCTGTATTTGGGCAGCTGTATTTAGTCACTTCCCAGCTTTATCACCCCATTGTTTTTTCTGCAGTTTGCATAAATATGTGTGAATTGTGCTGACAAATTGATTCAATGTGACTATTAAAGACCAGAGTTAGAGGAATTTTCAGTTTCTTGAAGACAAAAGACAGAACATCTTATCACCTACCTCTATTTCATGTGCACGTTTGGACAAATACCACAAGCTAATAGCAGCAGTGTTCCCATTTCCCTCTATCCTTGCATATGAACAATTGGGAAAATGAGCTCTCCAAAGTGATAAAGTTCATATCCACTGCTGTCTTATGAATCAGTTTCAATAAAATTTCTCTGACATAGCTTCTCTAACAAGGGCATGGCACATTAAATTTATATAAATAAATGCACACATATTAAAAAAGTAAAACCAACCCCCCGAGGACATTAAAAACCTCATTCACCTCCCTGGAAGAGGAGAAGTGAACAAGTATGAGTAAAGTTAATTATAATAGATAAAACTATGATTCTAATAGACAAAACTATGCGACAAAGTATTCTGGATAGAACTGACATATCTCTTTCTGGGAAACTGACATTGTGTAAGCATGCACTGCTGGGATGCAGCCCAGGACAAGTCACTGTCAAGACTCTCGTTGAGTTCAGAGGCTTTGGAGAAAGCCACTCTGTGAGACACCCATCACAGGTGCATATAGGAGAAAGACCAAGCTTCAATTCCCTTCACACAATTAAGATTTTTCATAGTCCTTGTATTTGAAGAAAAGTATATAGGAAGCTGCAATTGCTGCAGGTGTTAAAGAAGAGCTACGATATTAAAGAAAACTCTCTACAAGCAGATCTTTTATAAATAACTTTTTTTTTTTTTTTTGTAAAAGGAGAAATTTTAGAATTAGAGAGTTCTAGAAATTGTTACTTTCACCCATTCACCACTAGCTTTTTTGTTGTTTCTGTTTTGGTTGGTTGGTTGTTTCCTTTTGTTTTCCTAAGTCCCGAGTTTATATCTTTCAGATTAAATAGTAAGTTTTTTCATTAAGGATCATGTGGGAAGGAAACACCATGTTAGGCAGAAGTTATAATAAAGTAACATTCTGGAGTTCAAACTGAAATACTACTTAAAAATTTATTATCCGTCTATTATGTTGGAACTGATACACTTCAGTTCCATTTATATACGCTCTTTTATCCTGAATTCTCCAGTTGAAATCTTAACTAACTAGCAAATCTGAACTCTTTTAAGAATACAGTTTTATTAATGGGTGTACTCCTGTTATCATTGCATTCATGTGAACTTTCTTAGAAGTATTATAGTGAGGAACCTAGACAAAGTCCACTGTCTCTAAATTACCTTTGGAACCAAAGAGCACTCTAAGACTATTTTTTATCATAATACATATTTCTGACAGTGCCCCACACAAACTGATAAAGCACCTGACTTTGAGTTCCCACTAAGCTGACTGATTTTGTTTTGCACAGAAAAGTTTAAGAATTAAATTTCTCTTTAAAAGGAACAATTATTAAAAAAGAAAAAAGTTAAAAGGGGAGAAGAGGACAGACAGTGCTGTAGTTTATAGTCCTTCATACGTTCTTTTTACACTGCTGGAAAAAAATATTACCCAAACTCCTTCTGGCTCACAATATCATCCTAGCATTTTCTTCAAATACAGTAAAGTATCCTTTATCAGAATACCTTCAGTAATTTACCCTAGCAAAGCTCATCTTGGAAGATGTAAGATTTTCATTGGGCCAGCTGTTAAGAGTCTTAACAGGCTGTTTCAGTGGTAACAGAAATGGCAAACTTTTGGGCACTCAGATGGACACTTCTCCCACAAAATGTGTGTGCTGTAATTATGTGTCCATTTTTTCCCCTCTGATACTGTAATTTTTTCACAAAGGCATTGTCTCAGAAATTATCTTTTGTATACTGTTAGGTCAAATTGAGCTACTGCATTCTTAACCTATCTTTACTCCTTGCTTAATGTCCCATTCTTTCTCATTTTTTCTGATTGTTTTCCTTGTTTGTTTTTTGCTCAATTCAATAATCTATTCTGATCTCACAGTAAATCCCCTAGTCTTTTTTTTTTTTTTTTCATTTTGGTAATTTCAGCAATGCCCAGGACTATGGTCTGTTCTCAAATTCACAGCTGCATCATCTTTGGACAGCCCCTATTCACAAGTAAATCGTATAGTGCATGCATTATGTTTTCTAGCTCCTAATCAGACATTAATAAAAATGTCAAAATATAGGTAGGCAAATGTGGTTTTGGAGAGGATGGGTACAGCATAGATATTGCTTATTTAAGATGTAAATTATCATTTAATCTTCTGGGAAGTTAAAAAACCAGTATTGTCTTACTTGTTTTTATACTGTCTAAACTTTTTAGACACCATACTAATGTTGTATTCTAATCAGTGATTCTCTGAACACAGTCGATATCCAAAATCTTTTAACATTCTGGAGTGGTACATATACAATGAAAGTGGTGTGCTTTTCTTCCACTGTAGGTATAAGTAGTGTTTTGTAGGCAGTTTCTGTCTCAGTTTTGCTGTTTCCATCATCATGTAACATTAAACTAATTCTATTAGCTGGTGTCTTCTGAATATGATAAAATCCCCAAGTATAGATAAATAAAATTGGATGTTTCAATTGTAGCTTATGGCAATGATCATCTCTGCATTTTAAGCCCCACCATTGCATAAACCACATCTTCAGAGTCCACTCTCAACATGTTTTAGTAGAAGGCTGGTGGATCAGAACTTCTTACGAAGATGATGGAGCTCTATCCAAACTGGTACAGCATCAGGCAAAGGAATCAATAAGAAAGGAAGGACATGCTCATTTGGCCTCCTTTTTTATACTCAAGTGGGTTAAAGATCTTGCATTTTAAAAAAAAAATTAAGAGTATTTTGATGTTACTTGAGAGCATGTTGATCTAAACTGCTGACTGCAACAGGGAACTTAGGGAGAGATATCACAGACAAGTTGAAATGTGCTACCTCAGGTATCAGGAACAACGTTGCCATGAGAGCAAAAGTTAAGTCTAGGCCAGAGAACCATTTCAGGTGACAAAGTGCCATATTCAGTTATAAGAGATTGCATGGGTAAATGCAGTGTAACTCGTACGGGTGATGAGTTAAAGATAAGGGAAATAAACTATAAAGATAAGATAATTAAACTTATCTTTCTTAAAAGTTACAAGATATTTTGAGTTAAATGTTACTGCAAAAACAAAACCAAATCGAAGCACCATGGTTTTTTCACAATTCACCAAGTGTTTAAAACTAAGAAAATCTCATAAACATCATTAACATTTAATAGCAACAAAGATTTTAATCACTGCATTCATATGCTTTGATTAAAAAGTAAAAATCTACAGTTTATGCCTAAATCATCTTAGAAGTTGTTACATAAGTTCACTTCAAGCAAAGCCAGTACAAGAAATGTCTACTCCCTACCCTGCTGAATGTTACTGTGTCTTCTTCATGGCATCCAGAGGTTACATGTCTGTGCTATAAAGCAGACTGGGTCTCCTCCTACTGCTAGTTTTGCTTCTTTTTTATTTATTTATTATTTTCTTTAAAACCGAATAGTTTCAGTGAAACGGTAAATGAGGCATCAGTCAAGTGCCTAACATGTCAAAACAGGTTGGCTTCAACCAACAGTATATTGAGGAACACTTCAGGCCATATCCATGATTTACAAAATCCTTGAGGTGATCTCATATGCTGTGTCTATACAACATTGCATTTTAACTCTATTGTAACTGTATTTTAAAAATAATACAGTTTTGTGACTTAGTTCAACTTTGTTTTCATGCTGTGCCACATTTCCATGTTCTTCATGGACACAAGATACGCAGAATTGCCAATAGGAGCAATTTTTTTTTTTTTTTAATCTTACTCAAAATATTTGAAATGTCCTTATAAAGCATCTCAGAAGAAAAAGGCAATTAAACATCAATGATAGGATACCCTGCTATATAAAAGAGAAGAATATTTGGGTTATCAATATGTCATACTAACTTCGGCAGGGACACTGGAAGAACATAGGAGGCATTGCAAATTATATTAAAATACACATATTTATACCTTCTCGAAGTCCTGAAACAGTGTTGTTTTATACCACAAGAGAAGTCTGAATTGGAAGTCATACTTTTAAACATTATGTACTCTATGCCTTTATATTATCATATGCTCTACACACACAGGCAACGTTACTGAAGTTAGTTAAGCATGCTCTGATAAGACAACTCACAGTTACACAAAAAAGCTGTAGTGGATGACGCTTCAATATATTTCATAGTTGCTAAAAATGTTGTTATAAAAGTGGAAAATTGTTTGCATTTTCCAGTTTTAAATCAAAAGGTGAAATAGATCTGTGATGTATCCCTCTACTTCCACTACCACCCCACATTTTATCCTTTCCATGTAAGGTGTCTCAGGGCCTATCCACTTCACATTGCACACCCAAAACCCTTGCACAGGTATCTGGTGACACTGTTGTGGTGGCTAAGGGTTATTAATATAAACTCTGGTGTCATTGTACCTACAGACCATGAAACTTTACTGTGCTATGCGTTAGCTACTGGAAAAGTCACCTCACTTTTGACGAACAATTGAGTCAAAATATCAAACTAAAAGTAGAACTCTTCCTTCCAGTTTTGCTAGAGTAGATAAACTTTTTTTTTTTTTTTTGCATTATGCAGTCTATAATCTACTGGCATTTACAGTTTTAGAGGATTAGCTAGCATTAAGAAATCTATTTTAAATTGCAGGGAGGAAAAGGCATAGCTGTGGAAGTTAGTAACTTGCTCTATTTATGTTAGTTCACATTTGTGTCGCAGCAGGCACAGTGAACTATTTTTGCAGCCCACTGTTTGCTGTCCACTTTTGCAGTGGTTCCACAGCCCTTCTTTCAAACACAGTCACCCCTGCACAGTAACATGGCAAGTGTATACCTAGGCATTATGGATGAATGTCTGGTCAGACAGCGTGTGCTTCCACAATGTGCTGATGAACCAGGGACAAATTTGTGATATGTGACCAAAGCATGCCTGGTGGCAGAGCATTTTCATGCTACACCCATCACATGACAGAGACCACAGTATTGCTTGCCATGAAATGGGCATGAGCCTGACAAGAGTAGCAGTACGTGATCTTCAAAATCCTGCATGAGAGGATCTGGAGCTTGCAGATGCAATTTATCCAGCTGCGTTCCCCTGCCTGAAGATTCTTTTCCCCCAGAGATCCTAAAGGACTTATGGACTAATGAGAAGTAGGTGAATTGCTTCTGGTTACTGCTTACTCCAAGATCATTTCAGCTCATCTCTTGTCATACTGGACTTTCTGATCATGGATTATCCTGCAGAAGTGCACAGCTAAACCCTTTTCCACTCCTAAAAAAATCTGTATTTAGCTGTCAGATGCCACCACCACTGAAATTCATCTATTCTCTTGCTTCTCTTGAGTGTGACTTAAAAAAAGGGCAGCTAAGAATGAGTTTTATAAATTTTTCTCTCTGTGAAAGCTAGCTGTCAAACTGCACTCCTCCGTTTTAAGGAGCAGACCAGGAGACATATCTGTACATGTACAATAAACCCTATTCTTTAGGGAGTCTTCAGCACACATGCAGAGTGTCCTTGCTGTTTGGGCACAGTAGGTACATTGATGAGGAAGAGAAGGCTGGAGCATATGTCCTTTCCTGCTAATAAGAACAACTATATAGAATATCTAACACGAAAGGCTTGGCAATGCTGATATGCTGCATCACAACTAGCATTTCTGCAGGGAATTAAAAAAGATGAGGCAAACAGTAATTAAAAAAAAAATCAGATGATAAGCCTAGGTTTCCCTTGTCGAAACTAAGATCACAATGATCCTGTAGATAAGGACAGGTTTCAAGTATCTCTTTTTTGGTAGTGCATGATCAAAAAATTCTAGAGCTTCCCAGCTTTAAAAGTTCACTTTATCATGAAACATTAATGATACAGATAGATAAAAATCATTATAAATTCTTCTTCCATGCCTGTTAATGACAAAAATAATCAACAGAAAAGATCGCTTGTTACAGCACATCGAAAATCAGCAAAATCACAGCTGTTATGTGTGAGATAAAAGGGAAAATATTTTGTTCTTTTCCCCATTTTTATAGTGTCTTTTTAATTTTTGTCACCACCTTTTATAAGATAGAATACAATAGTTTTTCATCAAAAAGACAGGTAAAATAATTTATCTATTGTAACATAAAAATTATATTTAATATCTTTCTATGTTAACATAGGAATGGCTTGCATTTGCTTGAGCCCCAAGCTTGCATACATTCAGGTAAGTGTTCAACACTACTGTGGTTAAACAGACTACACACACCCATTAAGGCCATGAATCATTGCAGCACCATGTTCTTACCTAGCAAATGAAACTTAAGAATTAAAAATATGTTGTGTCCCATGTAGTTATACAACCATGTCCACTGTCTTACTTTAAAATATTTATGTTGTAGAGTAAGGAAAACAAAGTATGTACATCCCACACATAATGAGAAAAGGAGTACCTCAGTATTTTTTGTATTTAAGATTTCTCTAGTTGGTCAATTTGCTATGACAGTGATCCTGGACAGCATGGAAACACAGCTCTACAGGGAAAGAAAGGAAGGAGCCAGTTGAGGTCAGAAAATATATTTTCTGGTAAATCTCATCTGTATTTATCATAGAATCATAGAATGGTTTGGGTTGGAAGTGACCTTAAAGATCATCTAGCTCCAACTCCCCTGCTATGGGCAGGGACACCTTGCACTAGACCAGGTTGCTCAAAGCCTCATCCAGCCTGGCCTTGAACACTTCCAGGGATGGGGCATCCAAAGCTTCTCTGGGCAACCTGTTCCAGTGCTTCACCACCCTTTTCATCTCTTATCCATTCCTTTAAGTAAAGTAGCACATCGTGTTCCAGTCCTTTTCTAAAATGGCATTAAAAACATTTTATACAAGTTTTGAAACTGTAAACATTTATTTTTACCTAACTAATGTGTTATTATAAACAAATGTTCTGATCAGTTTTGCTCGTTACTCATAATGTCATAGAAACAACACAAATATATGCATACTACGATAATCATTCTCAAAACCCATGCAGTATAAAACCTGTGATGTGCAATTGAAATTTTGTACCCTGTCTTGCTAATGAAATGTTACTCTATTCACAGCAACAGCCATATCACAATATCTAAATCATTCACAATATTTTTGTAATTAATGGCAATAGAATTTCCTTTAGCTGTAGTTTAAAAACTGCTAGGGAATCAAAAGTTTACCAACCACCCTCATGAATAGGTAGGCAAAGGTAAAAAGCTCTTAAGGTTAAAAAAGCTTGTAAAATAAAAGCTTGTGAAATACTGACATGACTCTGAAGGTTTCTGCTTTCTGTAATGTCCTCCCGAGGAAGACCAAGCACTATGCCCAAAGCAAGTTGAAACTGGTGAAGTATGGTGCCTTTTCAGTGCTATAACAGTGAAGGGAGAAAGGGACTTTAGCTCATATTCTTAGTTTTCAGCGTGTTGGATTAGTCAAGACACAGTCTTCCAGGTTAGACTATATACATTGTTACCTTTATAGTAACAGAAATGAATGTCCTGAAGAAAGGAAGCTCCAATGTGACTTTGTCTGATTCCTATCCTGAAAAAAACGTGGTCTTTTCAGCTTTGGAGAAGCTATTTGTAGTGGGATTTCTTGCTTTGATATATACTTTTCCTTATCACAGTGTTGGATCTGTCTGCAAAAGACAGAAAGATTGTAGGTATATTCCTTCATTTTTATACCATGTCCCAGTCTAAGAAGCAGTCTGAATCTTACCAGGTTTAGCCTACCACTACGTAAATGTAAGATAGCCCGTTGATGGATTGTTTTACCAGGCCTTTAATAAATTTAGGCAAACTTTGTCTATTTGGACCTGAGAATTACCTGTCTTTGGTGGAACATTTTGTAGAGCACATTGTAAGATAAACATACTTTGTACTTTGTTGTGAAGGAGAAGGAAAATAAAACAAACCCCAGACTACTCCTGTTCACTTCTATGTTGCTTGTGTTTCAGAGCAAGAGTCAAAATTGGCAAGGAAACTTCCTGATGTTAAGGAAATTTCTTTGTTCTTACAAAAAATTATGGAAGTTAGCTAAACTAGAAGGATCTGAAAAATCTGTGTTCACCCATCACCAGGACTGACTGTAAGAATTTGGCAATCAAAATCTCCAAATATGCAGTCTAAGCTTGTAGGGATTGAGATTCTTTCTGCTTTGGAAACTTGGTGCTGGGTATCAGTATCAAGGGCAAAACTTGCCTCACGAAGACAGTCAGTGCCTCTTTGCTGGGACCCAGGCTGCATGGGAGGCAAAGTAGAGAAATGAGATGTAGACTGAGAGTGGCGATAGAGTTTTAGGAACAAACTGATAGGCATAATTAAGACAGAAAGTTGGTTGGAGAGAAGGAAAATACTGGCATGAGTGGCTGTAGTGGACAGATCTGAATGTAAGATGACAATAGGGGAGAGGAATGGAAATAGAAGCAATAGAAAGAGGAAGCAGGTAACTAAGAAGAGGAGAGACTGAAAAAAGTAAGGACAAAGAAAGTGTTGAAGAACAGAAATATCTATTATTACTCTCACTTCTACAGTTGCGGGTAGTTCAAAGTTCATGAGTTTCAACTTCCTTTTTCCTAAGGAAGCCTTCCTGGAAACCCTGTCTTTCTTGTCTCAGGGTTTTTCTATGCCTGTGCAGGACTTTCACAGCCAGCCATAATAGGTGCTGTCCAGTAGGAAACAAAGGGAGGACACCAACATCACACTACTGTCAGTTTCTTAACAGTAAATGTTTAATCAGCTGGAAAAGATCTGTGATGAAGATCTTCAAAATTCCAGCCTTGCCAATATAATTGTACTTGGCAAGCCCTTTTAAATATTTATTTTGAAATAATAATCCCCCCTGCTACCTTTATGTTAAAAGACCATTACAAAAAGAAGCTAAGTTGCCAGAATTAAGGTTTTAACCTCAGTTCTCATCTTTAAAATTTGTATAATGGTAGTCTTTAATAACAATAAGATTAATAACTTTACTCATTCCTTCTTGGCTGACTTTTTGGAATAGATTACAAGAGAAAGTCTTTAGGTGTTCAAAGAGGAGAGTAACAGAAAATACATAAGAAAGAAGAACAGCTAAGAGATTGTAACAAAACAAAACAAAACAAAAAAATCCCAACCAACCAACCAACCAACAACAACAACAACCAAACACCACACCAACCCAACAAAAAAACCCCAAAACCCAAAACCAAACTCACAGAAAAAAACCCAGAGACAAGCTTTCCCATCAGAATATATATGAAAGCAACTAAATATCAATCTCTGCAATTTCTGGAGTTAATTCTTACCAAAAATACTGAGTATAGAAAAAAAAATTGTGACACTGTGTAATCAGGAACGAGCTCTCAGTCCAACAGGAAAAAGTAAAGCTAGTTAGAATGTTTTCAGGACTGTCTGACAAAGAAATGTTTTGTATGTTTGCATTTTTCCCTAAAGTGTTAATCATTTTTATTTTATACTGTCTCCTCAGACCACTGAATTGTGAAGTTCATTTTCCCATGGGAAGTTATACTTTTAATGTCAGATGTAATTATGTATAAAGAAAAGAAGCCAAGAGAAAGTGTCTGTTCAGAGAACTAGGGCAGGCAGACACTTACTCCTCTAACAGAAAAAAAGTCCAGTAAGTGGAAACTTCACCCCGTTGTGGTCTGTATATATTTTTTGAAGACATATTCACTATATCTTTACTTAGTGGGCTTTTTTCATTAGAAAAGAGGAAGCGCTTATCTGCAAAAATGGCCATTCATTTTCAGAAATGAAAACTACCTAGCTAGTAATCCATGCCATAGTAAGATCTATTTCCAATAACATTTTGGGAAAATAATCCTGAAATAGTTAAAAAAAAATAGATTTAAAGTATATAATATCAATAAAACAATTATTAATCACATTTTAAACCACTGTAGTATTTAAGGCTAAAACCTGGTCTTTTTCTTCAAATGTCTAATTATATATTTCATGAACTTGCATGATACATGCCTTTTTATCAAGAGTAAAGGTCTTGTTTTTTAATGTACATGATGATTTTCTCAATGAGTGAGCAGAAAAGAATTCAAATGAATTATGATTTAATAAAAGTCAGGTTTAAAAAATATGCCTAGTTGCATACGCATCCAAAAGACCAGTTTGGGAGACTAGCTTCAGATAAATAATACAATACTTGTAGAGTCTTCCATGAAAGATTTACTTTAAGGAAACCACTAAGGAAATTAAATACTTTAAACTATGTTTAAGTACCATGAAGGATATGACAGTCTAAAAAAAAAGAAAAGCCTGAACCCTTGAAAACACATAGTTAATATTGTCCTTAACTAACCCTCCTGTTCATAACAATGTGAGCTTGGAGGGTCTTCCTTAACATGAAATTCCTTAATTTTGTTAATTTTAGTCACATTGTTTCTGATGTTTACACAGTGATTTGGAGTATGTAATATTAATGTATGGACTTAATTCCCACATTCTCAGCAGTTTTCTGTAACAGATGAAGCATTGTCAAGCTTGTACCTCTGCAAATGTTGGCTTTACTCTGTTTTGAGGGCATGGCACTGTGAAATCTAAGTTTTCTGGGGCATTAAATTGATGTGCTTTTTCATAACGTTCATCCCTCTAATACATAATATTGTTGTCTGAATCAAATGGTGGAAATGGTTATGTTACTATAATGTAGTAAGTCGGAACTATGCTAGAAGGTGGTACATATAACAGGTTCCATTTTTGGGAAAGAAAAAACATTTTCAAAGGTCTGATTGAACAGACAGATGATTTGCCAGGCCCATATTTAACAATCCCTGAAGGTGCCAATTAAGAGCTCAGAGAAAGTTCAAGCTGTTTAGGCTACGTAGTTTGCCTATAGGACAGGCAAGAAAGAAGTGAAGAAAATGTTCAACTGGAACATAGTCGTTAATTCTTCAGAGACCTGAATATGTTCCATGGTAGATTACAGTTTGGACCATTCACCTTAACTGAGATAGAAGAAAAGCTATACATTTCCTTAAAAATCAAAGGCTTCAACATACTCTCTGTTCAATAATATTTGAAAGACAGACTCATTACTTCAAACCAGAAACTTAATTCACTGTATCAACAGAGTACAAACTGCAATTTAGGGAGAGAGAGAATGATTTAAATCTAACCATACATTCAAAATTAATGGTAGTCTATGGCACTAAGTTGCAGAAGAAAACAGAACACAAAATCTTAGAGCTGGAAATTCCTGCACTACTACTGTGTTTTCAGGAGTATCACAGTAGCCACAGTTCTGCAGTCACTTTGTCTCAGCCTCCTCCTGAAAATTTTATTTCCACTCTGCATGTTTCAGTTCTATTTAAAAATATGGTAATAAGTAATACCTGGATAATGTAAGAATAAACCACATAACTCTTACAGACAAAAGAAATAGCTTGTAATAGTTCATTTTCTTGACTGACCTCAATTATTACAAAGTCTGAGACTCTTTATTTTAATATATTCATTCTACCTATTTCAAATAGTGGAACGTTTGCTGTTATTCAATCTTTTTGTGTAGAAAGCCAACACACAGATGAGTAAATTCACAGCTGTACGGTCCTAGAAAAGTCATAGCTGTAGCTGTTGGAACACTGGCTCCCATTCAGCATTAGATATGAATCTGGGTTCATGAGCTTACCCATATTTCTGATTAGCCAGACCACCAGTATTAGTCTAAGGAGTATGGAGAATAAAGTGGCAGTAAAAATGCAAAAGTCAGAAACCTTGAAATGCCCACAACCGCACCTCACTGTACAGTAAAGCCAAATTAACAGCAAATATCACAATCTGGGAGGTTGCCCACCATGAGCTAGTAGTCCTTGCCATTTGTGGATCTTAGATACAGATGCTTAGTTCTCAAGAGTTTGCCCCATGGAACAGGATTGATCATAGAACATATATATTTATTTGCTGCATGTCCCCCATATTGCTAACATATCTGGGTTCTGCACCATGGAGAAGGAGTTTCTCATTCATGTCCTGTAAGCCACTGAAGAGTATCACAAGAATTTTATCACTGTTATTATCCCCAAGTGGTCTGCCAGAGAGCATGTTCCTGGTACTTTTCATGTATCATTGCTGTGTAAAGCCAGTAGCACAACTATGTTGCTGGTAGTGGCTGGCAACCTTTCCCACCTCTTGATGGCCTGACTGATGAATCTGACCTTGGAGCATGATGCTCTGGCTCATGAAGCCATGTCTAGTGCCAGGTGTCCTTCAGCAACTGCTGCAGCAGCTGCAGAGCAGGGTTTGACTCTGTTCCTTGTTGCTGATAGTCCTTTACATAAGAACAGTATTTCCTGACCAGGTTGGTGTTTACCTATTGGATACTGTATATTGCCTAAAAAGCAGAAAACCAGACTTATCAGCATATTGGAAGGATAATCTCCATGCTTCTGCATTTACATCTTCAAGGATGAAAGGTTTTGTATGGGAAGAAATATTAAGCAGGCCATGGTGAGGCAGTGGATATAAAGAAAGAGACCAAGGGCAATAAACATGGCAGTTACAGTGAGTTTTGTGGCACAGGGCTGGGATACTCTTTGCACTTCTGTCAGACTGCATACAGGAGTCCAAAGCCTCACTTTTTGTGCTGCCTGAGAAAGAGAACCTGGCACTTCACAAACTGCTTTATTGACTTACTCAATTTTGCCATACCTTTCTCCACTTTTATTTCCTGTCCAAGACAGTCCACATTTTGTCTGAGTACTCTTCCTTGATCCTGTCATCTGGGGTTTAGATCTAAGGGCAGATACTTACAATTTAAAAATAAAACCTATGATTTTAATACTTCTACTCTTTGTCTACCTGTAATGTCATCAAAAATTACTGTTTGCATTTTGTGCCTGCTAATGTGGTTTATGGGGGCTGCAGTAAAAGAATGAGACATTTTGCTTGGCTAATCTGTGACAAAAATTCCCTACCTGATTATTGCTTCACTGTTCTTTTATAATAGAACTACTACAACTGTGTCTGTGCATACTTTCCTAACCTTGTAGCTATGTTGTTCAGCAAGAAAAAAGGATTGCAATGTACTTTTCTGCATAGTGAACAAGAATGTGATGAAGAAGAAAGAAATTGCTTCAGTAGGAGGAAAGCAGTGCAAAGGAAGAAAAGGTTTCCTTTCAGACAGCTTTGTTGACAGGCAAAGGAAAAGGAAGAATTTTGGTGGTGTTAGAGGAGGAGGAACTCAACATTTATGGTGTGTCTGCTGCATGCAGTCGTCTCCAGGGCTTTTAAGAACCAAATAAAGAAGGAAAGAATCAAAATATCTCATCAAGAATGAGACTCTCTGCTAAATGTGTGGACTAGCTCAAATCCCCTACTAGATTCTTCCTTGAAAGTGGCAAAAAGATGGTTCTGGGCAATGGACATAGGAATGTGAGCTCCAATATAGAAGTACAGGTGATTTCTGAAATCCTGTGAGTAATCCTGTGACCTGTCTCTTTTAGGTCTGCCTTGTCTAGGTCCACCATTTCCAACAGTTTTGTTGTCCTTTAGCCTTAGAAATTACTCTCAGCATTTCAAGGCATTTCTCAAGATCACAGGTGTGCATCCTCTAGTAAAGTTGGGAAATCCTAGGCTTAGACATATATTTGGGAAAAAGACAAAGAGTAGCCCAGTCAAATGAATATGCAAATGGTCAGGTTGAAAACAAAACAAACTCCTGTGCCAGTTTTAAAGAAATGAATGAAAAATTGCCCAGCACTTGCTCTTATAACCTAGATTACAACAAGATTCAATCCTCAGTCTGTCAATAAACCATCCGGCAATTAAGCATTTGGGAAGCCCTAAGTGTGGAATGATGGACAGGTAAAGAACAAAGGAGAACTTCACCTTTTAGGATAATCATCTGCTATGCTCATTCTGTGGTGTTGCAGGGTGTCCTCAGAACAAATGACACAAATTTCCAACAGCCACAAAACACCAAATCAGAATTCTGACATATTCTGATTTGAATTGCCAAAGGCAATTTCTGCTTAATCTTTAGCATTTTTATGGGGACAGTTGTTGGTCTGTTTCACTATTTATGTCATCTGGCTTTTCCATGGATATAAGAGTTTATGTAGAATTAGGAAACAAACAGATTTCCATAATCAAATTGATGCCTAAAGTAAAACAAAAATGTCCCTTGAGGATTTGGGTTAAAGTTCTGAGGTGTCTTATGTGACATAAGAAAAAGCATTGCTCAGCTGACACTTAACCAGGTACATACAGAGTTTTTTTCAGCTTTGCGACTTCACTTCTAACATTTATTTTGTAAATAAATGTTCATTTAACATAGAATCATCATTGTATAGTGATAAAGAGTATTCTTCTGATTTTAAAAAATGTTATCCCTGTAGGTATGCACACACTGAAGTGTGTCTCTAAATAACAAGAAACATGGAAGAAAAATAATCTGTGTATTTTGGTGGGTGATACGAGTAATAGATTGCTAAAAATTTCAGATGTCATTAATAACTGAGCCATTCTGCTAGATAAATATATACAGGTTATGCAGCATTATGTGAACATTATTTATTTATTATGACAGATTGGTTTACTTACTGAATCACACTTTGAACTACTGAACTTGATGGCTGGGGTCCCAAGCTGTAACAATTCTTTACTCATAAGCAAAAGGGTGGAAGCATGCACTTACTGGAGTAGTTAGAAATGCCTCCCAACACTCCAAAAGTGCTCTGCCAAAAAGGTGAGACAGTTGACATTCTAACAGAAGTATTTCTACACCAATGCATGCAACATGGGTAACAACCAGGAAGATCTGGAAGCCACAGTTGCTCCAAGAAAGCTATGATCTGATAGCTATCACTGAAACTGGTGGGATGAATCACATGATCGGAGTGTGGCAACTGATGGCTTTAAAACTATTTAGGTCGGACAGATGGGGGTGGTTGTCCTCTGTATTTGGGAGGGACATGGAAAGAAAGGGGAGGGGGTTGCCCAGTATATAAAAAAAGGTATTGAGTGTCCTCTAGGAAAAAACCCAACCAACCAAACAACAAAAAAACCCAACCAAACAAACAAACAAAAAAAAAAACCCAAAACCAAAACCAACCCAAAACCAACAAACCAACAAACCAAACCCCAAACACCTGTTGTTAAAAAATAATGATGCACATGTCTAGAGCTTTTGATTGAAAATTAAATGCCAAACCAACAAAGGAAGCCTTATGGTGGATGTTTACTGTGGGTTACCTGATCAAGAAGAGGATGCTGCGGAAGTATTCTTTTTCAACTACATGAAGCATCCTGTTCACAAACCTTTGCTATGATACCTGCTGGAGAAGCAGCACAGCAAGATGTAAGCTGTCTAGGAGACTCTTGGAGTGCTTCAACAATAAATTATTAATCCAGGTGATAGGCAGCCCAACCAGAGTTAATGCTTTGCTGGACCTGTTTCTCCCAAACACAGAGAAACTTATTGGAGAGGTCAAGATATGTGATAGTCTGGCCTGCAGTGATCATGATCTAGTGGAATTCATGGTTATACTAAATGGTGAAATTAAGGGATACAAACCAGGTGAAAAAAATAGTCAACACCCTAAAATTTAGAAAAGTAGTATTTCAGGTATTTAGGGAACTAGTGGATGGGACCCCTGGAAAACTACTCTCTGGGAGCAGAACTGAGCTGGAAGCTATTTAAGGACATTTTTCCTAGAGCCCAATAGCTCTTGATTGCCATTTGCAAGAAATCATGCAAGGAAGGCTGTGTAAGTACATTCTGGTCAAACTGAAATATAAGAGGGCAATGCATAGGCAGTTGAAGCAGGGCCATATAACCTGAGAAGAATATAGGGATACGTCTTGGGAGTGCAAAATGGGATCAGGAAAGATAAGGCACAGCTTGAGCTAAATTTGGCAAGGGGATTGAAGGATAATAAGAAAGATTTCTATAGATACATTGTTCAGAAAAGGAGGACAAAAAAAAATGTACCCCACAATAAATGAGACGAGATCTGGTTACAACTGACATGGACAAGACTGAGGTACTCAATAACTCAAGGAGGGAACTGGAGGAAAGAAATCCCACCCATCACAGGAGGAGGTCAAGTTTGAGACCACCTGAGGAACCTGAGCATACATAAGTCCACGAAACCCAGCATGATAAATCCCAGGGCCCTGAGGGAATTGGCAGGTTTAGTTACTAAGCCACACTTCACTATGTTTGAAAAGTCATGGCAGTCAGGTGACGTCCCTAGTGATTGGATGAAAAGGAATATTGCACATTTTTTTAAAGGGTAAAAAGGAGAGCCCTGGAAACTGCTGTCCAGTCTTAGCCTTACCTCTGGGCCTGCTAAGGTCATGGAACAGATCCTTCTGTAATCTGTCAAAGCATACAGAAGACAGGAAGATGATTAGAGAGAGCCAGCATTGTTTCACCAAGGGCAAGTTGTGCCTGATTAATATGATGACCTTCTGCAATAGATTGACTACACTGGATAAGGATGGTAGATAAGGGCAAAACAACTGATGTAATTGACTTTTGTAAGATTTTTGATATGGTCCCCCACAACATTCTTGCCCTTTAATTGGACAAATATGGGTTTGATGGATGCACTATTAGATAAATGAAGAATTAGCTGAATGGCCACATCCAAAGGGTTGCAGTCGACAGCTCAATGTCCCAGTGGAGATCAGTAATAAGTGGTGTCTGTCACACGTTAGTATTGAGACCAAGTGCTGCTCAGTATCTTTATTAATGACGTACACAGTGGGATTGAGTGCATCCTCAGCAAGTTTGCAGATGACACAAGATGAATAGTGCGGCTGATGGGCTAGAGGGAGGAGTGCCATCCAGAGGGACCTTGGCAGATTTGAAAAATGGACCAATGTCAGTCTCATGAAGATCAACAAGGCCAAGTGCAACTCCTGCATCTGGACTAAGATAATCAAGAGTATCAGTACAGACTGGGTGATGAGCAGCCCTGCAGAGACAGACTTGGGGATATTGGTAGATGAAAATTTAGGTATGAACAACAATATGCACTTTCAGCCCAGAAATCAAATCATATCCTGGGCTACATACAAAGAAACATGACCAGCAGGTTGAGTGAGGTGATTCTACCCCTTTACTCCACTCTGGTAAGACTCCACCTAACGTACTGCATCCAGCTCTGGTGTCCCCAGCACAAGAAAGATGTGGACCTGTCAGAGAGGGCCACAGGGGGGCTACAAAAACCGTCAAAGGGCTGGAACACCTCTCCTATGAAGGATAACTGAGAGCCTTGGGTTATTCAGCCTGCAGAAGAGAAGGTTCTGGGAAGACCTTATTGATTCCTTTCAGTACTTAAAGGAGCTTCTAAGAAGAATGAAGAAAAATTTTTTACCAAGGCCCATAGTGACAGAACAAGGGGCAACAGTTTTAAATTGAAAGAGGTTACATTAACTTAGATATATGGAAAAAATCTTTTACAGTAAGGGTGGTGAAAGGCTAGAACAGGTTTTGCAGAGAAGTTGTGGATGTCACCTCCCTGAAGGTATTCAAGGACAGGTTGGACTGAAGGTTGAGCAACCTAATCCAGTGAAGATGCCCCTGCCCACCGCAGGGGTGTTGGAACTAGATGGTCTTTAAAGGACTTTTCTAACCCAAGCCATTCTGTGATTCTAATTTTATTATCTTGATTGTTTGCAGGCCATAATCTCTTATGTGTGCACAGGGCTTTATAACACCTGTACAAACAGAATATCATCTATTTGAAGCAGCAATATCTTTAGATGATTCAACACTTTTCACTAACACAAGTAATTAGGCACATCATCAGCTACAGCAGATCCACAGCCTTACTTGATTAAACCCAAACTTCTTGCTTAAAGCTGTTCTTGTCTTGGTAATCCAGCACTGCAGAGGGTAAAAATGTGTTGATGACTTGTGGAACTTCCCCTTGTCACTCAACTTATCTTGCATTAAGAAAGAATATTAAACTTTTCTTATTTTTTTACCAATTATGTAGTTCTTCTCTTCTCTGTTTTTTTTTTTTTTAATGCTGTTTAAATTTTCCCTGTAAATGGGCTTTTTTTTTTCTATTAGAGTCACAGTGCACCGAAGTATTATTAAAGTAGAAGAATTTTTATAATTCTGAAGAAAATTTTTAAACAACTATATTCAACAAGTATTGTAATTTTACACCCAAAATTTTGTATTGGAATTTGCCAGTCTGTTCTTTAATTATTTCTTCTCTGCTATTATAAGTAAAGGTCGCAATGATAAATAAGTTATATAAACAGTATGTCACATCCTTCAACATTTTTTTCTCCACAACAATACTTTGCAAAAGGAAAAGGAAGATATTTTAGAAAGGTATATATCATGAAGGAAAGATGATATAAGCCAGAATGAAAATATTTATGCATAAGAAATTTATCCTGGGCTAAAATTCAAGCAAATAACTCATGTATTTGATAAGGAATACAAGGATGTTACATCTTTCATTATGCAAAAGAAAGGATGCTCTTGTAAATGTACATACTGAAGAAAATGTCAGATGTGAAATATGTGTGTACGGACAAGTAGTGTTTACATATCTAGCTGTTTTTAAGCATAGAAGAATTCCTTTTGAAATGAAGTATTGTTACACAGCTGACAGAATAAAAAAGCCAAAATAACCTAATTTCTAGTGCCATTTTAACTGCCTGGCAGCTGCTATACTCATTATTTCACACAGGCCACAGCATTATTTGCTAGATTAATTTGCTATTTCATTACTAATTCCTTTATGCATCCTTTAGAACAACAATTAAAAGGTGAGTTTTCAACATACAGAAGCAAACCATTTGAACCATAATCACAACATATTTTAACCTCAGTGCTGGAGGCTGTGCAGTGGTTTGAAAGTTAAGTCTGGTGCAATCCCCTAGGATTGCTCCAGAGGTAGGAGAAGATAATTTGAAACTAACTTTTTGCAACTATTTTTTGACACACAAAAAGAAAGACTGGCAGGATACTCTTCAACGTGCTGCACCGTTGTTTAAGATATATTTGATATTTGAAAAAAAATTAGAGAGAGAGAATAAAGATCTCTTTGTAATTAAGATTCTAGTAAAGTAAACTTATTTATATGTCTGACTTTTCACAGTTTCTTATCTAATAGTTCTTTCTTAAATGGAAGAATTTTGTAATGTACAGAGAGGTCTATGAAAACACCTTGTCCAAGTTGACAGTTTGCTTATGACAAACTTATAGCAATTTTTGATAAAAGCTGGTCTTCTCAATAAAACCCCTTTCTCTGTAAAGAATTGAACAAATGTTTTTGTTCTAGCTTTAAAAAATATATGAGAGATGAACAAATGTTTGCTTAAAACGTAGAAAATTCCTGAGTTCTCTGGGAAATTTTGTTTAGGATTTATTATAAATGTTTATAGAAACATCAGGAGGAAAAAAATACCTCTCCCAAATATTTGTTTTAGAACGGACATTTTATCAAAATTTTAAACCCCTCCAATTTCTACATAAAATTATGTTAATTTGCATTTATACTTATAAAATTTATTTATCAAGATATTTAAAATACATG
>NW_010231445.1:0-6133 GCF_000690775.1 Eurypyga helias | reverse complement strand
ACATGTTTTAAAAATATCCAAACAACTTTCTCTAGCACCACTTATGTTTCTCAAACCTTAATTTCTGTGTACAAATAGTTAAGTCATTCCTGGGGGAGAGAGAACTTAAATGAGTCAGAAACTGATATTTTGTAAATCTATGAAGACCAAAAGTATAACTACTCATTCATATAAGAAAACACCACCACCACCACAAAGAAAAAAGAAAAAAAAGAAAAAAAAAAAAGACAAGTCATTAATGAGGAGTTTTATTAGTAAATCAAGTGTGTTAAGTGAATTCACATCATTATTCATTAACATTACATCACAGAAATTCATCCATGGTAATTTTATAGGTATTAGTATTTTATTTTTACATATATTAATATAAAATTAGAAAAGGGAATTATTATTTTTTTAAAAAGTGCATAACAAGAAATGTCAATTTCATATTTAGCAATATTTTTGTTTTTCTTTTTCTTTTTTTTTTTTTTTTTTAATCTTTATTTGTCTGGTATAATCATAAATTAAAAATAAAGTATGATGTCCAAACTTCAAAGTTTTGTTGAAAATGTACCTATATACTTCTGACTAACATTGATTCAATAATTTTGCTATTGTAATTAAATGGAATCTTATGGAGCAAAAAGCCTCCTAACAGTGTTACTAGCATCAGAATGCTAGTAACACTGCATATATTTTTCTTCCAGTCTCAAATCTGCCTAGTTTATCCTTGGATCTATTTTAGTGGTATTTACTAGGAAGAAAAAAGAACCATTAACCTCCCCATATTCTTGTATTGTAATATGTCTGCAAATTCAGGAGACTAAGCAAACACACTAGAGGTAATTTATGCCCTTTCTTTCCTCCCTCACTACGAAGGTAATTTGAGATTAACAAAAGGAAAATGGAAATGTTTTCTAAAAACCTAAGGATTAATGTAAATGCTGATTGCTACTGAGAGAAATACAGTGTGTAATTGTTTTTAATTGTCTTGTGATCTTCCTCCTGAAAAATTTTGCACAATAGTATAATTTGTGTACAGTGTGCATATTGACAGATACAAATACTGGACCAAAATTACTGTTAAGACAACCCTCTCCCTGAAAAAGTGTTTTAACCATTATTATCTGTGTCAGTGTTTAGAGGAGCGGGATAAGGAACAAAGAACTCAAATTCTCTGTTGCACATTCCCTTTTCCTTTCCAAAGGTTAGGAAAAAGGAACTGAATATTGAAGTTTTCCTTTGACTATTTCAGAAAAACAAAACAAAAACAAAACCAAAAACCTTCTGTTCTGTCTACTTTTCCCTACTCCAGGGAGTTTCCACTTCATCAAAACAGACCCTGGACCAGAATAGCTATGCTATAGATGAGGACCTAGTTTGACAGGACTTTTGAACACATAAATCAATGCCTCTGTGCTTAACAGGCATGAATAGGAACAATTGGATCTGAACCACCTAAAATCGCTGTATTAAAGGTAAAATCTACAATCCTTATTTTAGTTAGCTAAAATAAGACCTAGTAAGTGCCCCCTTCAAAGATTGTTTCTAACACAATGATTTCTGGATTGGAAGTGTTCCAATAAACTCCCTCTAGGCATGCAACCAGTGGAAAAGAGGGGGAGAGAGATGAGAACTAATGAAAACCTTTTCACCAGGGCACAGTGAGACTTTATACAGATGTAGTTGTCTACGCAAGAAAAAGAGCAGTAGGATTAAAGGATTCAAGGCGATGATTTATTACTTTTTAAAGACACCTTCTCCTATGATCTTTAAGTGCAGCTTCAGCTGAAACTGATAACTACAAAGTGGTCATTTTAGTCTGTCTGTTTATTTAGACAATGAAAGACTTTCAATGTCTGGGACACATTCCCTGCATTTTGTTTCAGAAGCATGCAACAAGCTTACTATCTGCACTGGGCACGTGTGAACAGATGCAGGATGCCATAATAGGTTTTACTACATTTTTTAGCATGAATTCTTTCAAATATGGTGCATTAATAAAAGCCTAAAGCTTTGCTGGTTGGATTTTTTGTTTGTTTGGTTTTGATTTTCTTCTCCTACTCTGTCCTGTAAAGATACTTGGAAGAAAAATGTGGCAAGAAAATATTATCCATTGGAAAAATTTGTTTCTAACAAAACATCCTCTCTCACTGTTTCAAATGCATTAACTTCATTTTAAGTTGACATAAACCAATTTCTGCTGCAAGTTTTTCACTTTCATGATCCCTGGAAAATTAAAGAACGTGATTCATATGGTCTTAATGACATTTATACTATTTAAAGGCTCAGAAAATGGGTGAATCTAATGAAAGACTAAGTGATGGAATATAGCTTCTAGGTTTTTGATGGAACCAAAGGTAGAAAAGATGGAAGACTCCTAGAAAGAAATATGACCTTTAATTTTAAGAGCACATAATTCTGTTTGTTTAAAAAGAATACAAATGCATAATTTTTCACTTATGGGTATTTATCTTGCCCTTTAAAGGCCAGCTAGTAAGTGGAGCTATAGTTCATACATAAAATGAAATTTGAGTATCCAATACGAACCACATTTTGCCTTTAGCATTGATTTTGAACCAGAAAAGATTAGGAAGCAACCACAACAAAAAAGCATCTGCAACTATTCCCAGTACATACAAAAAATGAGCTCACAATATGTACACACACACACACATTTGATAGGCAGTAGATCTAGACTCTAAACTTACTACTTTCTGAGTCCCAGAGAGATAATTAGAAGATTTAGTACCAGGATGGCCTACAGATCATAGAATTTTTAAATTGTTTAGGTTGGAAAAGACTTTTAAGATCATCAAGTCTAACCATTAACCTAACACTGAACCATGTCCCTAAGTCCACACATCTTTTAAATACCTCCAGGGTTAGTGACTCAACCACTCCCCTGGGAAGCCCCTTCCAATGCCTGACAACCCTTTCAGTGAAGAAATTTTTCCTAATATCCAATCTAACCCTCCTATGGTGCAACTTAAGGCCATTTCCTCTCATCCTATCACTTGCTGCTTGGGAAAAGAGACTGACACTCATCTCCCTGATACGTCCTTTCAGGTACTTGTAGGGAGCAATAAGGTGTTCCCTCAGCCTCCTCTTCCTCTGTTGAAACAACCCAGTTCCTGCAGCCACTCCTCACAGGACACATCTTGACTCTTCACCAGGTCTGTTGCCCTTCTCTGGACACACTCCAGCACCTCAATGTCTTTCTTATGGTGAGGGGCCCAAGACTGAACACAGTATTCAACATGTGGCCTCTCCAGTGCCGAGTACAGGGCGACAATCAATTCCAAAGATCTGCTGGCCTCACTGTTCCTAATACAAGCCAGGATGCTATTGGTGGTCTTGGACACCTGGGCACACTGCTGGCACATATTCAGCCAGCTGTCAACCGACACCCTCAGGTACTTTTCCACCAGGCAGCTTTCCAGCCACTTGTCCCCAAGTCTGTAGTGTTGCATGGAGTTGTTGTGGCCCAAGTGCAGAACCCAGCACTGAGCCCTGCTGCACCTCATACAGCTGTACTGAGCCCATCAATCCAGCCTGTTCAGATTGCACTGAAGAAACTTTCTTCCCTCAGGCAGACCAACTCTCCCACCCAACCTGCTGTCATTTGCAAACTGAGGGTGCACTTGATCCCCTCTTTCAGGTCATTATTAAAGATATTAAGGAGAACTGGCCCCAGCACTGAGCCGTGGGGAATACGACTTGTGACCAGTTGACAACTCGACTTAACTCCATTCATCACAACTCTTTGGGCCCGGATATCCAGCCAGTTTTTATTCAGCAAAGTGCATGACTATCCAAGACATCAGCAGCCAGTTTCTCCAGGAGAATGCTGTGAGAAGCAGTATCAAAGACTTTACTAAAGTCTAGGTAGACAACATTCACAGGCTTTCCCTCCTCATCATAAGCAGGTCACCTTGATAATAGAAGGTAATATAAAGTTACCATAGAATATAATCAAGTTAATGAAGCTGGACCTGCCTTTCATAAATCCATGATGACTGGGCCTGATCGCCTGGTTCTCCTGCATGTGCTGTGTGATAAATAATAATATCTAAAACTTAGCTGGTAGTTGCCATTGCCTGTCTAAGGAATTGTAGTGGAAAAAGTAGAAAACAATATTTTTTCCTCCTCTTCCTCTTATAATGTGTTTCATAGAATCATAAAACAGTTTGGGTTAGAAGGAACATTAAACATCATCTAGTCCAATGCCCCTGCCATAGACAGGAACACCTTCCACTACACCAGGTTGCTCAAATCCCCATCCAATCTGTTCTTTAATACTTACAGGGATGGGGCATCCACACCTTCTCTGGGCATCCTGTTCCAGTGCTTCACCACCCACTCTGTGAAGAATTTCTTCCTGATGTCCAATCTAAATCTACGCACTTTCAAATTAAACCTGGTCTCCGTTGTCCTGTCACTACATGCCCTCAAGACAGATCTGCCACAACAAGCTAGCCGTTCAAGCAGAAGAAATTTAAGAAATATGTCAATCCTAATTTCTAAATAAAAATTAGTAACTTCCTTCTGTATATCAAATACACATGTTTGTTAGTTAAAATATGATTAGGGAAACAGAAGAATGTTTTTGAGGAAGGCAGGCACATAGTTTCCTTTCTGGAACTCAACAGACTCCAGTCATACCTTGGCTTTTTTCTTTCATATATAAGAGTTTCAGATATTTCCCAACATAATACCTCAATAAGAGTAACTATTTTAAAATGTAGTTTGAATCAGAATACTGGACAAATGTTAGTTTAGGAAAAATATTCTGGGAAATCTTTTACATGTAATCTTCAAAATGCACTTGATTCTTATATTTTCGTAAATGTTCTGAAATACTAGTAACACTAATGAAATAGTACATAGTCTTAGGAATAAATAATATGTTGACATATTCTAAAATGGGATATGCATATTTTAAAATTAAGAGCAGCTAATGCTGAGTACCCGAAGAAAGAATTTTTTTCAGAAGATAAAATTGCTTTCTGCAGCTCAGTTATGAGATACAATGCTGATATGAACTATGAAATTTAATAAAAAAGTTATAAAAATTGTAATTCTGAAAGGTCATCCACACATATATGAATAAGCAAATGCTATGCAATTTTATATTTCCATCTAGTTCTACAAACTATTTAACTGGTTGGACACATGGGAAAAACTCATAGCTTAGAAATTAGTTATACATCATTTAAGGCTGTTCCAAATTCAGTGCTTATTTAATTTGGTACTTGTACCAAATGCCAATGATCATTTTACTGCAATGTTGAGTTATCATTTCTGCTGTGGTATAGCATTTATTAAACACTAGCACAATGAGTGTTTTTTCCTATAAGAATGGGACTGCCCACCCTGTAGCAATCAAGACACCTGCATCCACTTCAACCATCCTAATGTGATCATAGCAGCAGCAGGGAGCATGGGCGATGCACAAAAGCCAACTCTCATCTAGAAGCAGTATGCCTCTGTGAGCAAGGCACAGTCCGTAAGCTAACAAGCCCTGGCACTTTTCAGAGCTCAGTGGCTGAGGGGCAATGCTGCATGAACATGCTATTTTACTTCAAGAGCCAAACAAATTCACCCATATGTCTCTGCACCATGCCCCATGGAATTCCTGGTGGACATTTCTGCCAGTGCAGGTGTCTCTGGCACTGGAACCCACTGGTTACTGTTAACATGCCTACCTTTTTTTTCGCTTTCACTGTGAAATACTTGCCTATTTATTTGTATATGAATGACCTTAATTCTTTCAAGAAAGGAGTGTGTTTTATAATCAGCAACACATTTAAGGATTATTCATTCATACAGACACTGCCCAGGTACCTAATGTTTAACTTTTATAACTAAATCTAAACGGCTAAATTTACCATCATCTTACATCCTCTTTCATAAAACAATGTGTGCACGTGAGGTGGAAAGTCTATGACAAAGGTGAGACATTCAACCTACAGAAATACTTATGAAAATCTTATTTTCTGAAATACTTGCACCAAAGTTATATTTGCTAAGAACTGGGGAAGTTTGAGATAATTATTATGTAAAATTCTTATTTCTAAAAGTTTTTAAAATAATACAGATTATTGGGAGAATATTTTTTATTTTATTTATTCTATTTATTTATTCTATG
>NW_010231444.1:371-2378 GCF_000690775.1 Eurypyga helias | reverse complement strand
ATTACTCCTTTTTAATTATCCAGCTCAGCTCAAATACAATTTCATGTGCTATGATGACTTCAGGGTACTTTAGATGTGCTACAGTTAGATGTAAGTAGCTTTTTAAATGTTATTTCTTTTCCTTTGAATTAAATTACTCTGAAGTCTGTTTTATAAGCTTTGGTGGAGTTTTAATTTAGTTCAGCATATGAAGTCAAGACGTTATTATCATACCTTCAGCTTGTCACAGTAGCTTTTTGCTACTGGACAGTCGTGTTCAGGTGTGAAACATTCTGACAAAATCCTAATTGTAACACACCGTATCGTTGCCAATAAACATATTAAAGTCGTACGTTTCCTGGGGGTCTTTACTAGAGTATTTGTAGCTGAACAATGCAGCTAAAATGGTTTATACCTGTAAAACTCTCCGAAAGCCTCCTTCGTGACCGGCTCTACTGGCCCACACCTGACCAAACCGGGTGGAAGAGCCACAGAGCAGTCTTGCTGCTGCCATCGCATGGGCGTTGTCATCTTGAGGAGGGCTTTGGTGGCCTAAAAACTGTGATCTGTGGCATGTCAATAACTGTATGTTCTGGCGTGACACACAGTGGTCTGTTAGGGCGCTTACCGCGTGGCCTCCTGTCACCTTCTTTGTGGTAAAGGTCTCTGCGAACAGGGCAATGCTGCCAGGACAACACAAACTACTACAGCTTGGAAGCATGCGCTTCCATCTGTCCTCTAGAGCAGCAGTGTGCCCTTAAACAGCATACAGACCAATAGCTGCAAAAGTAGATCTATTGGAAGGGAAAAATATGACATTTTCTTCAAGGTTTAAGTTTTCTGCTAGGTTAATTTGTATCTGTGAACACTTCACTTACTAGGAGTACAAGCTGACATCTGTGTACAGGTTGCAGTTCAGCTGTCAGCTTTCTCAGGTGTTGAAAATAGTTTATTTTACATCAGTCCTTGAATCTCCTTGCTAGTTGTTTAGAGATTTTTTAACTTTTTTGTTCAGTCAAAAGGTAATTAGGATAAAGCTACATCACTGAGCTCCATCGGTATGGATCTGTGAGCCTTTCCCAGGCCTAATGATCAGGCTTAGCAGTGGAACACAGTGACCCAGAAATACAAAAAGGGCCCTGATCCCTGAAACACTGGGGCTGAAGTCTCAAGCCAAGAGCACAACATCAAAATAAAGAGAATTACAAAAATTAGCACCTTAATTCCACATATGAAGATCCTTAAACAAGGACATTTGTTCTAGTTTCTGTACAGGTGGTTTGGAAGCACTTGAACAAATGAAGCTTATTTCTCACAGATTTGTACTACTACAGGTTTTTCACAGAATCAGAATGGTTTTGATGTGCGGAATAAGGACTTTACAAGCAGGCAGGTTATAAAGCAGGTGTGTTTATTACAGCGCTGGGCGCGTGGGGGATCGCTCCACCACAAACACGCACGCCCTCAGGTATCTGTCCAGTAGCAATTGGGCTGTTTTTATCACAAATAGACATACATATTCATTGATTGCTTATACATAGTAAACAGTTCTCCGAGAACAGGGCGGACTGATTCCTGGAAGGAACACGCCTTCAGCTCCCCCCTCGTGCACTTGCGCAGTGCACCCTGGGGGGCGTCTTCGGTGGGCGTCAGGATGAAGGCTCAGAGTCTTCCTCTCGTTGTCCTTTTTCCCTTTGCTGCCACAGCCCCCTCCAAACCGGTTCGTTCTGGTCCTGGAGGTCGCGGTCGATGGCAGCCCACCCGCAGCCCATTGTTGGTCGAGTTTCATGTCCTGCTTCTCAGGGGTAGATTCTTCACTACAGCAGAAGAATGAGGATATCCTGTTGGGAGAAATCCACCTCTGCTCCCTGGATTTTAATGACGCTGTCACCTTCTCACCAAAACCTCCTCCTACAGGATGCTGGGGCAGATACAAAAAGGTTATCATCACCAGGGCACCTGAACAGCCGTACGTCGGCTGCATCACAGAGACGAGGGGGAACCTCAGAGCCGGTGTTAATAAAAACC
>NW_010231444.1:0-266 GCF_000690775.1 Eurypyga helias | reverse complement strand
TTCCTTCGTCTCGTACTTTGTGCTCCCCGTTATTTAGCCTGACTAATCTAAAAATGGTGATTCTACGACACTGCTACACAGAACCTGATTACATTAAAAACTGTGCAGATCTCTAGTAATCAATAACTACCGTTATCTATAATTTTTTTAAATTAACCAAGGATGAATTAATAACTGCTGAATATTGAGATTCTGTTTTCTGAAACCACACAAAGCTACGTGTGCCCTCGCAAAAAGTTACCCTCAGTGGGCTCACAGGCTCTGCA
>NW_010231443.1:0-32104 GCF_000690775.1 Eurypyga helias | reverse complement strand
CTGATTCTCTCCCTCTGCTGGAGGAAGCCACTGTGAGAGCGGCTTCCTGGTTGTTTTGGCTGGCTGGAGTTAAACCACAACTTCCCAAATGCAAACTCTTTGAAAGAGAACAGACCATCTTGCTACAACCCTTCTGATTCTTCTGGTTAAGGCCGTGAGGTATTTTAAATCGCTCATTACATTCACCTCTTACAAAGTCCAATGCTTTCCTGAGTCGCTGTAACACCATCATCTCAAAAAGCACAAGCTGGAAAACTCACCTAAGATCTCAATCTATGGAAAAGACCCACAGGGAATGCACGTATGGAATAAATCAAAATACAAACAGATATATTTGGCTTTTTTGCTATAATGAGAACTAGGCAACTGTGTGACCATGGAAACCAGCGCAGACTACTCCTTTTGCCAATGCACAGGAAATTCAGCCTGTGCTTGCAAAACTTCATTTCTGCCTTCCTTGCTATGGGAATAGCAAAGTGTCCTCCCTGCACAGCACTACTACCCTGGATTTCCAAGCAACTAGAAACCAGGTGACATATTCTAACAGACTTGGAAATATTAAGATGTCAAGTGGTGACCAACCACCTCTGAACACATCAAGGGAGAAAAACAAACTGGAAGACCAGTTTCCAGTTTGTCCTGCTCCCTCAAGACAGCAATACATGCCTTTCACCTCTAAGGTCTCTTCCCACATCCCTACAGCTGGGGAGCAGCCGGAGCCCGAGGGTAAACCTACACCACAAAGGTCCCAGACGTGAATTCCCGACGGCAGGGTCCTCGGAGACACGGGACTTTGCATCACTTTCCATACTCTGGTGGCAAAGACATCCAGCACTGGAAGAAAAACCCTGCTGTTAATTATGGTGTAGTTCATACTGAGTTCTCTTCTGTAAGTGATCTGCTAAGCCCATAATTCCAGTGGCTGCTCTACCCTCCCTGCAATTCATGACAGATATTAGACTCCAGAAGCAGAAGATCTTTTGGTGTGTGGCCATCTCCCACTTCTTCAGCTTAAGCTGGAAGGAAATTCCACCTACCCCTTTGCCATTCTGATGGTTGCTGACACATGTGGTGATTTCCAACACAGAACCTTTATAGGTGAGAATAGCATTTTGCTTGCAGACCCTAGAGTTTAACAATTCCAGGGACTGACTCAGGCCCAAGTCAGATGCTAACTATCTTTTTTAAACAGAAGGCCGTGCAGAGGAAAAGCCTTTTTGCTGGAGTCCGTGACACATTTCTGAGATCTGAAAGTGAGGCATATCTTGACAGACATGCTCTCCCAAGAAGTAACTGTACAGAGACCTGGAAAGCAGCTGGCTAGGGAGGAGGTTACGGAATTTGATTGGAAGAGCCAAGCCTCATCCCTGCAAGCACCAGCTGCCAGCAGTGAAAGTGCTCCAGCTACAGAAGGGACTTGAGGAGAAGCCAAGAGATTTCATATTGTACCTCCACCAAAGAAACCAACCCATTACTTTGGTGATGTTGAGTGTGGCTGGGGACGGATGCAAACAGTTTCCTCCACAGGGACAGCTGGTGCTTTCCAAGTGCCTCAGAATACCTAAATTATCAAACTTTTTCCTCCCCTTTTTTCTTTTTGGCCGTAGAGATGCAAAAACTCTTGCTTTCAAATGGAAATGTGAACTGTACGCATCTCCATGCGGCACTTATGTTCTTCAGAAATGTAAGATCCCCTCTGTTTCAAGTGGAAGCTCACAACCCTTAAACATGAGGCCCACAGTTACCATTCATATCTCATGCCAAGAGCCACGTGGCTATTGATCCATAGAGCCACCTGCAACATTTAGGGCTGGTAAGCAGTGATATCAGAGCTGAGGAGACTGGCCTACAAATTAAGATATGGAAGTTAGTGTAAATATCCATAGGATGCCAAAAAGGGGCTGGTAACTGGCAAACTTCCTCTGGACACTTCATACAGAATATATGTTTTTGCCAAGTAAATACCATTTTTCCAGGGCTGTTTTTGATGTTGCTTCTTTCTTGATTTTGTCTCAACCTTGGCTTGAAGCCCTGCAAAGACGCTTAGTAACAGCAGTCTGCTCTCTTTGATATTGGTGCCAGAGGAGCAGGCATCTGCCAGAGCAATCTAGATGCCTCCCCAAGTCCCTCGCTGGTAAGCACTGGAAGGTGTCCAGGAGCTAAGGTGGGCTGCACGCTCACAAGCACGTGCAATTCTCGTTGGATTACCTCCTCTGTAGTCACCAGGGCATCAGCCCTGGCATATAGCATGGTCCAACAGGGTCCAAGGGGAGTGGGGCAAGTGCCTGCAGCATCAGAATGAGACAGAGCAGGAATTGCAGAGAAGAAGGAATTGCATTTTCTCTGACAATCGTCATGAGAGCCACGACCAGGTGAAAAAGCCAACTGGATTGGCGACAGCTCTTGCCAGATTTAGAAGAGAGCCTAGATCTGAACTAGGCATGAACAGTGCATCTACAGCCTAGTGCATTTCTCAGGGAGACCACTAAGTCAAGAAAGGGGAGAAGAGCATGTGCTACCATCCCCCTGAGGCCTACAGCTACAGCAGTAATTCAGGTCCTCAGTTTCTTCTACACACGCACTGCTCCCAGACACCCAGTCCTATCAACCACCCCAACATTTCCCCACTGCTCAAGGACGCAGGCGAGCTAACAAACCTGGGGTGCAGAGGGTGACTCAGGGGCAGGTCTGCCCCTTCTCAGCACACAGGGAACATTGGCTTCATTTGTCACACTCAAACACAAAATGATGGCAAGGGTCAAGCCAGGAGGCTTGCACTTATTCATAAAGACTGACCACGGTCCTGACACAAATTTTCAGACAAACCTTCTACCCCTAAAAAAAAGATGAGACTTTAATAATAAGCAGCTTACTCTACCTACCTAGCAATCTGCTAGTATTTCCACATTGACTAGTACGTTAAGCAGCTCTGGCACCCCAAGTAAATAGGGATGGAGTGAGCTGAACCAGTGCCTGTGCCTGTGTACGACCCAGTGGACTCTGCAGCCCAAAGAATCTGGATGCGCTGGGAAACACAATACCATAAAAATGTATGTCAGCACAAGAATAAGAAAGTCACATTCGCATCCTTTTCAAGAGAATGTGGACCTGCAGTTATCTTCCTGGTCCTCTGTCATCTTTTTCATTAAAGCACCAAATTCTGTTAAGCATTCCTCCTTCAAATGGCGGGTGCAGAGATACAATTTGGCTCAGCTGGAAAGTATCCCACAGCTCAGGGCAGGGTCTCACACGTGGTTACTGCTATGCATTTGTTTCTGCAGTTCACCAAACTGCTATCTCCGTATGTTTCCTTCATACCTTCGCCAAACTAGTACAGTATATAACATTCTGCTATTCCTGTGGGACCCTCCCAGGAAATCATGTGCTCTGTAAAGTTAAAGCAAGAGCAAATTAAAACCCAGTAAGAAAACAAACTGAGAAACTAGTCTGGAACTACAAAATGCACCATCATGAGCATCTTTGCATAAGACAAGTACGCTCCAATGTGGCCTTTTCACAATCAGCCTGTGATGCATCCACACTGATAAAGTCAAGGGATTGTCATAAAAGTCCAAATTCATACAGCTCCAACAGTATGGGAAGAACCAAAGAAACCCTGCTAGTTAAGGATAAAAATGCTGAAAAATAACCCAATATAGATAGGAATTACATAACTAGAGTTACTTGAATGCCTCCAGTGCCAGAGCTGGGGTGGAGAAATTCAAACGCAGTTAAGGAGTACTAGTAGGGAGGGGGTCAGGGTCCACAGCTCTCCTAACATACAAAAATTTCACCTCGTGCATTTTACCAGCAGAAGAAATGCACACTCCAGTGCTTGGATCCAGAGGTCACCCCTGTGAATCCTCCTGCAAGTACAGCCCCAGTATTTGGTTAGGGGATAGTTCTGTTAATGACCTCAAGTCATCAGGACACTGAAGTTCAGTGTGACTCAAACTGCCCAAGACTCTCACAACTGTGTGTAAAGAGTACAGGAGGATGAAAGCCTGTGCTTCTCTTACCCACATGCCCCAGCTCCTGCATCACTGGCTGCAGGTCCGGGAAGGTTTCATGGACATTGCACAGCAGCTGACAGATCTTGATGGTGGGGAGAGACTTCTCCTGGGCTGTGCTCAGAGCTGCTTTCAAGGAGGCCTCTGAACTTTCCTTCTGAGCAGAAATACTCAGTAGCTGGAGAAGTAAAAAGAAAACATCACATGACAGAGATTTTGGGTTGTGAAAGGTCGGGATGGTCTGGGAGTGAGGGCACATCACTCTACTTTGTTTCATCTCTACTGCTGGGAATCTGCTTTTAGAAACCAGAAAAGAAATCCCTTTCCATACAGGTCTTTGACCCTCCACTGATGTATGTGCAGGATCCAAGAGAATTTCAAAATTCAAAAAACGTTACAACAAATTAAATTCTCAGACTTTCTGTTTTGGTATTAGTTCACGTAAAACCACCTTTCCATGGAAAGAGAGGTTCCTCAACGCCTTACAGCATTACAAGCTTACCTAACTCAAACTTCACAACTCTCTGGGCTTTTCTCACCCTTCCAAATCCAAAACCGCTCAGCCAGCCACTGCAGGGAGAACCAAGGCAAGGATCTGTGCATGCCCACATGTACCTCACCTGCCCACAGGTCTAGCAGCAACTAACCTACTAAGAGTAGGAATGAACAACTGCAGACTGCGTGGTGGAAAAGGCTTGTTACTAACTAAACCCAGCCTATTTTCCTTGTCAAAAAGAAAACAGACAAGGCAGCCTGAAGGCTACACAATCATAGCATCCTCAGTGCATTTTCTAGGAGCATTTCATTCTCATATGTCCTGGAAAAACCAACTCAAATGGAAAAGCACTCCCTGGCAGCTCTGCTTTCCCTAGGATTCCATCATCCTTACAGAGCTAAACACAGCAGAACTGTTTCAAACACACACATTTTCACCAGCTGAGAATCTCACTGACAATTTCTTTTTCCTAAAAACTCCTGTAGAATTTATATGAAACACCCAATACACTCTCACTTTAGCAGATGGGCACCTCCAACTTTGGATGTCTTCCCCAACCTAAGTAATGTCCCTTGATTTCAGTGCACTCCAGGGCCTGTCTATCCTTTGAGCCTGAACCATGCCAGCTCCAACAGCATGCCCTCATACCTCTTTTACTGCTTCTGTGAGTCCTGCCTCCCCCGGAGCCAAGCCTTCCAGGTCCACTCTCTGCTGGATGGCCTACGAGATCAGCTTGCTGTGCCTCAGGATGATCTCAATGGCTGTGCTCTCACTGATGGCCACTGAGTATGAAAATAAAAAGGAAAGGTACTTAAAAACACAAAACCCAAGCAGAACCTAAAAGGCCTTAGCTTTGCATAGCTTTGTCCAGCCTACTCCTGAAGTTGAACTGTTACCAGCAGCAGTGACTTCTCTGGGGGGCAGGAAGCAGCAAACAACTACGAGCAAGCTTTGTTTATACTAACTGTAGCACTGACATCCAGCATAAAACCCTAGCAGACATCCCGTTCTCACTGCTTGTCCAACTTTGGGTGAGAAGGTCAGGTTTTCCAAATCATGTTGCTGAAATAGACAACCTGACAACCTCAAAAGGCAGGTATGGTTCTCCCAAGACTCAGGATTTCTTCTCTCCCCAATTATAAACATCCTATTCTGAGTTTTGCAGAGAAACAGGCATTTCTAGGGACAATTTCTTCATCCAAGGACAGTCATGTAAAAAGCAGCTGGATACACCATGTGCTAGAAGTGCTGGTTGCTCCAGGCTGAACAGGGTGGGGTTGGAGGAGTGTGGATGGGGGCAGCTACACCACAGGCAGGTGAACCCCAGCTTTGTGCCCACAGGGCCAGCACAAACAGCTGGGCTCTGCGCAGCCTACATCTCCTGCCCCCCAAGACCAGCCTGGGTACTCCTCACACTAGCATGAGATTTTTGGGGAAAAGCACATTTTAGGCTTTAAAGTAGGAAAACTCAAAGCCAGAGGCCAAGGCTCTGGGGAGGACAGGGTGGTGGCTGCAGACAGACCTCCGGTGAAACCTGTGCTTTCAGTCTGGTCTGCATCCTTTTGCGCAGGTTGGTGGCCAGCTCTCAAAAGGTTTGCTCATCACAAAACCTGAAGGCGCAGAACCACAAGCAAAGCAGCCACGCTTGTGGACAAAAGTGCTTTTCTAACCAATTAACCGTTTCACTGAGGACACTCATGTTGAGACCCATTGGAAGAGAAGAGGTTCCTGGCTACGTAGAGGGTGAGAAGTTAGAAAGCAGCTCCTGCCAGCAGTAGGAGCACAGAGACAGCTGGTGGGACACTAAGGACATTACCTGCTTGGAAGAAAACATCTGCGCCAGGTTGTTTCCAGATCTCCTCCATGAGCAGGGTCAGTGGTGCAGGTTTCTGCAAAGCCAGCAGCAGCTGCCAAACGGCAGAGACAGACAAAGACCGCTCCTCCAGTGTCGCTGACACGAGGGATGCGAAACCGCCAGCCTCACGCTTCACAGCCTGCTCCATCGCCTTGGAAAGACCTACAGTGAGGCACTAACAAGGGACCATGTCCATCTGCCCTGCATCATGCTTAACCATGACCATGGCTCACCCCAGACCCTTGAACCCTGGCTCACAGTGCAACACAAGTGGTGACCACTTGGAAGCCAAGCTCTTCATCTGAACCCATCAGCCATTTCCTCACCTCACTCTGAAGCTGAGCATCTCTCCTCGGTTCCCAAACGAGCCACTCTCACTTTCCAACCTTCAGTTTCATATACGTTACCTGCTTCACTCCTGCTATGGGACACTAAGGAATCAGTAACCCGAGGCTGCTGGAGGACTGCCCCAAACCAAGCCACGACAGGTAGTAACTCAAGTCCTCAGGACTTGATAGGGATCCCAGATGGGGATTAAAGCTCAGTATCTGCTTGCACACATGCAGAAGACTGCTTACCTCTCTCTCAGCAGGATCCAGGCTCTGTGCAGCAGAGATGCCCTGCAGCAGCATCTGCGTGTCTGTGAGGAGCTCCACTAAGTTATCTCGGTACCGTCTCAACAATTTGGTTCCATAATCATCTGTGCTCCATTTGGCTGAATGCAAGTGAATGAAAATAAGAACGGCTCAGCTTGCAGCATCTTCCCAAGGGGCTTCAGAGCTAAGGGAAACCAAAAAAGCCAAGGCAGCCAGTTCTCCCTGGGTCACTAACATTCAGGACACTTGGACTCACCTTCAAGTAGAGGATGAACACAACAAATCAAAACTTCTCCAAATCAAAGACAACACAGAATATCCTCTGAACACAGAATATACATGCCTACAGAAATAGATCTCTGGCACCCAAATGTCTTCTGAGTCTAAGTCCTGGTCTGAGCCTAGAAGATTCAGCAGGTAAACATGTGGCCTTGTCTGTGAACACAACACCTTGAGATGTTCATCAGACTGTACTGATGCCCTGGAATCAAGGAGACCCCGTTACTGTCCCTTAATTGTAGTTTCACTGAAAGAGGTCTGTTAGTGAGAGTCTTTGATCCACTCCACTGAGAAGGAGCTCTGCAACATGCTCCGTCTCAGCGGTGTATGACTATCAAACATACTAGCAGTTTACAAACACCCAGATGGTCCAAACTAATCGAGAATTTAGAGGGCTGGTGAAAATGTTAAGGGAACACAAACCAGACTTGTGACTGAGAATTTGCACTAGCACCTTCTTCCCTCCTTTACATAAAATAAAACCCAAACGCAATTTTAACCTCATCTTCCCTCCTCCCACATCTAATTCCAAGTTGGGCCTGCTGAGGTTTGCCCTGATGACTCTCAGAAATGATGACTCTAGAGTAACACCACAACCCTTTAAAGACACCCCAGTATCAGAACACAATGGACTAATTCAAGGAAGAGGAACAGTATTTGTTCAGGATAATGAAGAGACTTGGGCAAAACATACCGTGTACCAAAAGTAATATACATTTGTATCTGTTGCCAGATTACTTGATAAATAAAACCGGAAATTGCCAAATAGATGAATCTGAAAAGGACTTTCTTCACTACTGAAATTATTAAATTGGAGAAGATGCATAGTTATACTTTTGTAAGAGAAACCAAAACAAAAAACTGTAGTTCACCCAAGACACCTGTGCATGTGTTGTGTTTGTGTGCTTAGGTCTTTTAATCATTTTGGTTCAGTATCGAACAGAACAATCTATTGTTCACACAGAACTACTTGGGAGAAAAGCAGCCGAATACACACAGCCTGGTAAAAAGAAAATACAGTCTCTGGGACTCAGGAGACATACAGCTCTGGGTAAGATGAGAGTTCTCCAGGATGGTGAAGGAGGCAATGGCAGGCTGTGGGAATAATCAAGAGAGGATTCTTAAGCTAATATGAAAACTCCCTGGACAAAAAATTCTTGGAGACATGAGCCTAATCCCTGGCAAAGGGAACCCCATTAAGCACTTGAGCTCTATAGGGTTTAAGTATGACTTGGATGTGCCCTGTGTGGATCAGTGGATGGTTTACAAATAAAAATATTTCCCCTTTTCTCCCATCTGAATATTTCTGATTTTATTACGCACATTTGAGTTATGAATGCCGTCAGTCCTGCTGCCACACCAAGGTGAGGTCCACAACTAGAGCATGCCCTGCACCACTGTACAAGACGTCCTCTCTTCTATTAGCAGGACATCTATTAGCATGGGACATCAAAGGCTGCTGTCAGCAGCTCAAATCATGCCCTCCCTCTTCATTTCCATGATAAGAAATATTTGTGCTTCTGTTTGTTCAAGCTGCAATTTGAAGAGATTCAGCTCTATGTAATTAAGGAATGCTCCTCCTTGGAATAGGTATTACCACTAGATAATTAACCATGTTGGGAGTCTCGTGTTTCAAGAACGCAATCGTGCTTAACAAATGACCAAGGAAACTGCCTGTCGGGAATGTTTGCTCATAATGCAGATAATTTCCTCTGTAGCACAGTTTTGATTTCTATTAAACACTCATTTACGTTTCACTGCATGTTAATTTAGTTTTTAATTTTTATGTGACTTCAGAGCTGGTGAAATCTGCCTCTCTAGCTGAATTGCTCAGGGGTGTGCCTAAAACCACCCAAATTTGGAAGGTTGTCCACCAGTCAGAAGATGAGGACTCATGAGTCCCTGAACCACCACAGGCAGGCAACAACAATAAAAGAAACAAAAAGAAGGAGGGGACTATCTGTCCAAGATAGTGAGAGACACTCAGTGTGGGACTCTCATCAACACATGTGCTCTACACAGAAGACCACGAGTCAGTGACCACGATGTGCAGAAATACCACCTGAATCAAGGACAGGAGCACAGCCCATCTAAATTTTCCCCACAGTCTCCCTCAGTTACAAGGAATTCACAAAGAGAGCAGCCAGGTAAGACATTGTCTGTATTTAACGTTAAGACATATACAACTTTGGGGAAGTTTTACATATTTGCTTTCAAAGCCAGCAAGCACCATAAGCTGAAGTTGCCAATGGACTGCAGTTTGGTAAATGCCTTCACCTAGGAAGCATTTATTATGTGAAAAATGTTCTATTTCTTATGCTGACATATGTTGCTGCTGCTTTTAAGTGTCTCAGAGTAATTTGACACAGCAGGGAACAGTTCTGTTTTCCAGAGATGACATCCTAGTTTCTACCCTATCAGTATCAAACTCAAGGAAGGAGCCCAACCAGCCTCTGCCCCACACTGTTCATTTCATTGCAAAGCAGGGGCCTTCTTGCTGGCACAGTTCTGCTACCGCAGTGCTCCCAGGACATTTCTGTTGGAATAAAATAGTCATCACAGTAAGATTATAAGAGCACAGTGAAGTCCAGACAAGCATGCAAACTTCCTGGTAATTCCCTGAACTGAGCCCCCAGGCTCTGAAGTTTAGTACACCCATACCTTTGCCATCAGAGACATTGGCTGTTGCCACCAAGTCATCCAGCAGAAGGTGGAGACCAGGGAACGATGCTTTCACAGCCCCCAGAAGTCTGACCAAACTTCCCGCTTTCAGGGTTTTCTCCTCCTCCACCTTCCTGAGCAGACTGTCCATGGCTTCCCTCTCAGAGCCACTTCCACAGCAATCCAAAACTACCTGCGACAGAGAACCATACAAGAACCTGTTTGTGAGAGCTTCCTACAAACTCTTGGATCTGAATGGAGATCAGTATCACAGTAGAGAGTACTGCAATAAACCCATATCCACTGCTTCCACTAATTTGATTTACTGGGAGGTGTTATGAGATGCTAGTTACAGGAACATCTAAACACGTCCCAGGTACATCCGACATGTGTCACCTTGAAAACTACCCTGGTGGGTTCTTCCACCAAGCCACTTCTTGGAAGTGGCTGACAAGCAAAAAAACCTATTTTTTCAAAGGAAACAAAAACAGACTTAAAGACAGGGTTCAAAACAATATTTCATTTCACATTATTAGCTAATACTTTTTAAATTGGCAGTCTCTTTTCCCTCGTCTCCCCAGTTTTTCTGCTTGTCATCGAAAGACAGAGATAGACAGGAAAAAAAAAAGAACTCTGGTTATTTAAATAGGCATCCTATTAATTGAATGATTAGTTCTGTGACAAGGCCACATAAGACATCTATGCGAGATGAAATCACTGTAGCTTGGAAAAGCTCTGGTGTGTCAGTATAACACCTACAAGGCTCCTGCAAGGGAAAGCCAGTTTACAAATACAGGTTGACCTCCTCTCTGCACACGTTGTGTTCCTAAGCATTTGAAATGTAGGACTGGCAGAAACTGGGTGGGTCACCAGCCCAGTTCCCTGCTGTCATAAGCACTACACTACACAGTCCCATTAATAAAATGATTAAGATGAGTCCTAAAACCATTTACATTTTTGCTCCCCTTTTCCTGGTTGGAAAGCTCTTCCATAGCCTCATTCCCCTGTTGATTCTTCTAATTTTCAGCTTAAATTTATTCATGGCAGTGTATGCCCATTTGTTCATGTGCCAACATTTTAGCTTAAAATGCCTTCTAAACTCTCTAAGGTGTTTACCCTACCCTTCCTCTCCAATTTCTTTATAAAAGCATAATCATATTCCCTCTGACCCTACATACCACTTCTCTAAATAAAGCAGCTCCTCTCATAAAACAGCTTCTCCACTCCCCTGATCTTACAACTGCAGTTCTGTCTCTACTTCAATACAAATTCAACTTTTTTGAACAAGAGTGGAACTGCACAAAGAAATTTCAGATGAGGTCTTAATTCCTCGTTCTCACTACTGCACGCTCTCCACTTTACACTACGACATCATTCAGCTCCAACTACTTCGTTCTGCAGCCATGCAATTCTCCCTCTGGCGGACCCTCTTCTGGGTGGACAAAAGATCCCAGTTTTGCTCATCAGCCAAGTTTTGCTAAGCATGCTTTGATATTTTTGTATCAATAACATTAGTGTTAGGTGCCAAGAATCCCATGGTAACCTTGCTCCAACCTGTCAGTCTGGCCTTCAGCACAATCTGTAGTTATCTCACAATAAGATACATCCTTTTTTAATATCACCACTTCCTCTAGTTTTACAATCTCCTCACATGAAATTCAGATGCTTTGCTCAAGTCCAGATAGAGGCATAAAAACACATTTTTACCTCATCAAATAAAGATTCCAGGTCAGGCAGAAACAATTCACTTGAACACCTCTTGCTGCATTTTATCGCATTTCTTGCTCACACTCAGTGGTTCAGCTACATGCCAGTTTGTCCCTCCAGCTTGTCCCAAAACATATTCCTGTGCAAGCACAGAGCTGACTGCCTAGACAACTGCTTCCTTCCCTCACATGACTGTCCTGATCATCAACTGCAGGAACCACTCTCAACTTGGAAAATACAGTAATAAACCTTTCTTAGTGGAGAGGGTGGGGAGGCACTGGCACAGGTTGCCCAGAGAAGCTGTGGATGCCCCATCCCTGGAAGTGTCCAAGGCCAGGCTGGATGAGGCTTGGAGCAACCTGGTCTAGTGGAAGGTGTCCCTGCCCATGGCAGGGAGATTGGAACCAGATGGTCTTTAAGGTCCCTTCCAACCTAAACCATTCTGTGATTCTATGATTCCCATAGCCATGTGCGTCAGCTCCTCCAGTCTGCTGAGGGATGCCCTTGGATTTGTGGTTTCACTTCAGCTGCAGGAAGTCTGTTTCTGTGTCTCTCCCAGATCTGGGCTTGGGCTCAGTTGTGAGTCTGCAGGCCATCTTCTGTCATTATTCTTTTTCTTTACTTGGTCAGACAAATGTTTGCTGCTTGTCACAATCCAGGCTGTGATGCCCAGCAAGCCCCTCTTCATACCTCTAAAGTACATTTCCTTCTCAGTCAGACATTTCAGTCATTCCTTGCAGGTCCAAGTTATTCATTCACTCAGGTCTGTAACCTCTTATACAAATTCGCCTCTCTTGTTGAGGATGCAAACTTCAGACAGTTCTCCTACCTTTAACATAAAAGAAACTAATCCAACAGCTCCTTCTGTGCCCTTACAAGCAGCTGATCTCATTAATTAATTTCTCTAATTTCTAAAACTCTGTCCTTTTATAGCCAAAACACTATTAGTGAACCTGTTGGCATATCCTCCCATTGAATTCATGCTGAGCTGGCTCTGGATCACTCAGTCTGAAGTTATCTTCTGAGAGAACACAAAAAGGGGTACAAGAACAGCATTCTTCTGGGGAGCTCATGCTGTAACCACCACTGCTCCCAGGCAAGTCTGGACTGGCAGAGAAGTGATGGCCCTGGCAGTGCAACACTGACATTCTGAGATTCATTTTGAAACAAATCAGTCACAAAACATACACCTGTCTTTCTTCCAACAAGGTTTCTCCATCTCCCAGTGTGTCCAGGTAGGATTGCTCCTGCCATGGCCGGTAAACTTACTTGTGTTGTCATTCACAGCTGTCCCAGCCCCAAGGCAGTTTGGTTTCAACATCAAGCCATGTAGGCTCCTGAGCAGAAGGGGAGGAAAAGCACACAGCTCAAAATGCACAAGTTCCCTCTAGAAGAGAGCCCAGATAGAAGGAAAGGAGGGGGGTTTCCACCAACTACTCTGATGCTCTGGGTTCAGGGCTGTACTGTAGACAGGTCACTGAAAGCCAAGACAACCTAAAGCCATGGCACACCATGCACAAGAGGCTACCTGCTCTTCCTTTGTATCCAAGTTTATTTCTCTTAAACGAGAATCTGCACCCAAGCTATCCCCCAGATCCTTCACCTTACCTCCCCACATTACAGAAACACTAACAAAGCCTCAAAGTTAAGCACTCAGGAAATAGAAATGCTTAGGTAAAAAGTTCCCCAGAAAAACAGCTATTTACAAAGAATCTTCACAACACATCATGTACTGTTTTTTGAGCCAAGAAAATCAGATTTGCTTCATGCACAACATGGATCAGACACTGAAAGAACCCAGAAAAAAGGCTGTTACACGTACAATTCATGCTTCTCTTGCTGAATAAACATGTAGCTAATGAGGCAATGACTGCCAGAAGAAAAAGGAACGCCTCATCTTTATGAAACCTTGGAGAAGTAGATCCTGTATTTGCCAGCCCAGAGCTCTCATGCAACGTTGCAAGAATCAGGTAAGACAAAACCTTCAAAGGTGGCTGCTAATTCCATGTTCATCCTCCCAGTACTGCACCTGAGACACCAGAGATCTCAACTGCACATATGTCACAGGCCCATCGTTTTAATCCATTTAACTTCTGAAATAATTAAGCACTTTTCCACTTGTCTGTGGGGGGGGAAAAAAAAAACTCTAAAAAACGGACCACTCCCAAAGTGAGCCTACACTTGGCAATTTCTGTCTTACTTTCCTGTGCCAGAGCAGGGAAAAAGAAAGGCACCCAGCCTCACTTGAGTGCTCCCCAAATACAGTTGTTATTTGCTGGAAGCCTCTGGGCTAAAACAAGAGCACAAAGGGATCCCATAGAGAGGAGAAGGATTTTATATCACCGCAGTGTTTGGAGGCTCTGCAGCAAATGGAGCACACAGTGACTGAAAAAGATAAAAAGAAATATTGAACAACACTACCCCTTTACCAAACCAGGCAGGAGTCCCGTAGTATATGACGATGCAATTAAAGGCTAGATCCTGTGCCCAGGGGGCAGAATTATGATGGCAGAATGGTTTTGTTTCATTGCTGCATTTGGGTGTTTTTCAGTGGGAAGGAAGACAAAAAAAAGCTGCATTTTAACTACATAATTTCATGAAGACAAAAAACAAGAGTGCAGGGAAAACGTGAACAGGCATATATGAAAAATCCTGATCTCACCACTGTTGATGCAGCTTTCACAGCTTGGAGCTCAGCTCCAGGCACCCCCCCACAGGTCTCTGCTGACAGCCTGAATATCCCCAGCAGATGCTGAGTCCTCTGCTGTATTCACCCCCTTCCCCTCTCCTCCCACATCCCCATTCCAGGCTCAGGCATGCCACTTTCAGAGAGGAGAATTCACCAGCCGCCAGTCACACCCTACGGCAGATGTCGGTTGGCAGCACCTTCTCTGGCCTTCCTGCACTGAGCTGCACCCATACCCAGGGATGCTCCACAATGGACTCTTGGGTCAGGGACCGCATGCAAGTGAGCAAGACATTGCTGAGGGACTTACACGAAGGAAAGAGGATCTCAGCCCAACTGTCATGGCTCTGGTCAGGGTCATTCAGACAAAGCAAACATCATTCATGCCACCGAGCACAACAGTGCTTCCCACTCGATATAATCCTGTGTCAGGGGAACTAACTGACATGACAAACAGGAGGTCTGCAAGCTGTGTGCCAAACGCAGCATGCTAGGGGACCCTCCAAGTTTCAGCTGCACAGGCAGGGTATAGCCAGCTGCCCCCAAAACACACAAAAGAGCAGGTTATACATAGTATTTTGTCCATTACAGCTTCTGCAAATCAGCACACAATGCAATTGCTTACAGGAAACCAACTGTCCTCCCCACCAACTGCTGTATTAAACACAAAAAATTAATAATCAGTTAGTGGATGTGCTACTCTTGCAGGCAACTGTGTGCTAAGAGTTAAAAGAGTTAAAGCTGGGAGAGTCAGCTGGAAGGTAAGCCGATGACCGAGTACACAAGGATGTAACTGCTAGACAGGCAGCAGAGAGGTTTTAGGGGTTCTGAAACCGAACTCCACTACGGAGCCTTCTCTGGGCTCACACAAAGAGATTTTTCAGGGCCTACCAGGCGCTACCTCTGCAGGCAGGTCTGACCTGTACAGGCAGTGCTCATCCTGGCCTTGAGGCTGCCTTCGCAGCTCAGCTCTTAGTCCCACAGTTCAGCACAGAAGGACCTAAAACAACGCACAAGTGCAGTCCGTGCTGTGCAAAGGGGAGTTGAAATAGTGAGGCTGGCGCATCACTTGGCAAACCACTGCTAAGACAGTGCCTTGCAGACACACATCCCCCTCACTCACTCCTTATTTCAGATATTTTTTACCCGCTTCTCCGAGGCAGTCAGAAATCCCTCTTCTGCTGCCTCCAGGAACTCTACAATGGGGCTCAGCTGTGTCACGCTCTGGATCAGCTCCTCCCTGTGTCCCAGCAAGCGAGCAGTCAGCATCTCTCCCTCGTCTGTGCTCTCTGGGGGGAAAAGGATTCAGAAACACAGGAGAAGAAACAAGTCAGTCTGAAGGAACTGACAGGCTCCTGAAGCAAGTGAGACTCTCTGAAAGATCTAAGTGAATAGCAAAGCTCATCCCAAGCACAAGGAGCAGAGGAAAACCACTTTGCTATTCTCTTTAAACTCTATGAAAGGAAAACATCTCATTTATCTAACAGAGCACAAAGCCATAAAGCACGCTGGAGGTTAACATCAGGTTTGCAAGGCGACTGCTTTATGTCAGACTCAAGTAAGAAAGGAGCTTTCAGTCCTGAGGCTCAACTCACGCTGGCTGCACAGCCATCGGATCCAGCCCTCCAGGCAGCCATGGGGAGAGCCCTGCACTGCCTGCACCCCGCTGCCTCGGGACGGAAACACTGCAAGATCTTGGCCAGCACATGATAAACCTTCTGCATCCGAGTAGGGGTACAGGGCTTCTGGAGACCTGCTTTGCCTGTAAGGCTGCCCACTCACTCTTCCAGAGACTGCACCCACTTCTCTACCTGTTTGCTGCAGGGCTTCTCTGCTGCTCCCTTCTCTCTCCAGCAAAGCCCTTCTCAGCCGGGGATTTGCATCTTGAAACAGCTTCAGCAAAGACACGAGGGTCTGAGTGTCCTTCACTTTGCTCAGCAGCTTCTTGAACACCGACTGTTCCCCTGCTTCTGCCAGACAGGCAACCAGAGCCTGCAACAGAGCAGGCAAATGCAGGGAAGAATTTACTAACAAAGTCAACCACCCCATACAAACCAACACGAAAAGCGGAATCCTGGGGGTTTTGTTCAGGGGACAAAAAATTTAAACAAAAAAAAAAAAAATAGCCACATAGGTACACACCATTGAACTGAAGCTCTGGTCTGTGGCCACCACCCCACAAGCCCTCCCGCCAGCCCTTATCTTTACAGTGAGTCCTGCAAACTGGAACTAGCTCCAGCACCAAACATCACTTCTCTCCCTAACAGCCAAATGGCAATAAATCTGAGACCTAATGAAACATGGTTTAAACTCCGTTACTTTGGAAGCCCAAGGCTGGGGCAGGAGACACTAGATTTCACTGCAGAACAAGATCCCTTGCACAGAAAGTGGGGAGCAGTTTAAGTGGGACTTTCAAGAATCCCTCAAGTTACAACAGTCACATCCCCTAGCAGAAGCTTTGGAGAGGAGGCGCACAAGTGCTCAGCACTGTGGGCTCTCAGCATGCCTGGCAATCACGCCCAGAGCTCCAAAATCCACTCCAGAGACCCAAAACAGCAACCAGAGGCAAACATGGGCAGAGTTATGGAAATAAAAGGAAAAGAAATAAGCTGCAACTCTTGCTCCCATTTCCCCAGGGCCCTTTAATGCTGTAAATATTGCCCCTAAAGACACACACGCCCCAGCTCTCCAGGAGAGATGCCAGCCTTTCAGAGCAGGCGTCCTTTATTAGGGACTCCAGGGATGCTATAAAAGTACCTTTGAAGTGAAGAGCTTAGCCCAGCTCCAGAGAGAGCAGACATTTTCTGCCATCATTGTCTTTTTTATTGCTATGATAAAAAGACTGAATTCAACTGCTTGGGGCCACAACAGGGGGATGGTGGACTTGCTTTTCCTAGAAGGTGTAAATGCTCACATATTAGGGCAGTGTGACAGTGCAATGACCTATTGCAAAGAGTATCCACAGAAAGGAAGCTGCAGGAGTCCCAGCTCTTACCCACTAACGGCATTTTTCATGTGGAACAGACGTGGACATGAAGAGCCCTGTTATAAAGGAAGAAAGGAGATGCCGCAGATATGCTGAAGAACAAGTTAAGGTATTTTTTAATGCAAACATTAATTTGTAATGAGACTTGATAACCAGATCATGTTTGTTCTCAAGGTTTGCACTCCTGGCCCCTTCCAGATCAAACCGATCCTGTAAAACACATCTTGTCTAAAGGTGCTCAGTACCCTGCCAAATACATCTTTATACCAATAGGGATGAAGAGAAACTTGCATTATTGCAGTATTTTTTCCTTTTCTTTTTGTTTTTAATTAAAATCAGCACAGCATTGCTGCCCAGAGCTCCAGATAACATCCTTTCCTCAGTGCGTGGATTTGGTTAATGGAAATGAGTTTTCAGAAACTGAAGGGCTTTGTTATTTATAGTCTCCTTCTGGAAGATCTTTCCTTGGACATATCACTCAGTGGGAACAACAGCCTTTTAGCATTGTTTTGAAAGAACACACTTCAGACTTACTTTGAAGCACTAACAATTCCCAAAGATCCTGGAAGAAAATGAGAAATACTGATATTAGCTGGAATCCCAGCTTCCACTTAGCCATAATGTGCCCCCTCATTACAGCCTGATCCATTACACTTTCACTGCCTGGGACACTTGCAAAACCCTCCATGGCCAAACTGACACAGATTAGCACACATCCAGCTTCCAGATGGAGTGACAGACGGTCTCTCTGAACAGGGAAACAGTCACTAAGCTCTGGCCTAAGCTTCAGCTGTGCCACCAAATAGGTTCAATATCCACTGAGAAGCTTGGTCCCAGTTGGGGGTGTCAGTGCTGCTGGCCACATCACTCCTAACTCAGTATCCCAGTGGTCACACACCGTGAAGCAGCCCTCCCAGTTCATCGCAAACCTCCCCATTTCCAAGGCAGCCCCCAAGGCAAGGTCTGAACAGGAATCCCTGCAGGAAACAACGCAGGAGGCAGGTCTCCTATCGCTACATCATCTCCAGATCTTCCACATTTTTCCAGATTGCTTTCCCCATACATTCAATTACTACACTGCCATGTCCCTTCACCCCACCGCAGGACCTCTTGCTCTGCCCCATTGCTCCTTGTCTTCTGCTCCTTCCAATGCCACCTGCCACTTTAGATGGGAAGATACACAACACTGCTCACGCACAGCCACAACCTGCTCTTGAAACAGGGAAGAGCTGCGTTAGCACTGCGTCCTCCCAGCCAGGCACTGATCTCCCTCCTCACACCGACCCACAACACTCCGAAGAAGACAGTGCCTCTGGGACCCCCACTTCCCCTTCCAACATGATCGGAGGATTAGTTATTTTGAGCTGCGCAGGGATGCCCAAAGAGCAGCTGGGGGCTGGCCCTGCAGGCAGCAACCCCAAGCCTGGGCTGGGCTGAACTCAGCTGGTGTGCTGGTCTGGGACACAGAGAGGACTTCACCCAGATGGGCAAGTAATGCACACCCCACCCAGGACTGCAATGACCTGTGACTAACGAGGGATGTGGGGAGAGAGGGAGTGCCTCAATGCCACCTCCATTCCCCAAGGAGAGACGCACTGGCCATTCAGCGAGCGGCAAAGTCCCTGACTGCAGGAAGCTGGGTACCATGAGGAAACTTCCAGAGACATAGTCACCAGTTCTCTGTGAATGCAAGCTGCTTTGGGTTTTTTTACTGGTTAGTTTTTTTGTGCTTCATGTGAAGCAAACATTAAAAAGCCATTGGAAATCTGCACGGACAAAGCTGCTGCCCGCAGCGTTGGTGGCACGGACAGCACAGGGAGTGGCTCTACTCACATGGACCACAGAGAAGCCCCCAGGCTATGATAACTCCATGAAGTCAATCAACTATCACTGTGCATACAATAATCAGAAAAACTATGTTCCTATTTCTGCTTCAGAAATCTGAAGTGCTTTTTTTTAAGCCTGCATTTGTACATGACTGATGAGGGACACCCCAGTACTAGCAATGCTCCGTGGAGAACGCTGACCCCTGCTTGCTCCATGCAGCAGAAACAAAAATCTCAGACCAAACTTCCACACAAATATATCAGAACAGGGGGAAAAAAGTTATCCAGCTCTGTTACTATAAAATAAAACCCTCACAACCTATCACCCCTAATCAGGATGCAGAACATAATGGGAAACTTCTTTCTTCTGCCACATCCAGAAATCCCTGTAGCTGCAAACGAAGGATGACAAAAATTGGACAGGCCTGTAGGCGATGGAAGTGATCCACAAGCACAGTGACATTTATTCTATGCGGGAGAATGAACGCTCCCCCACTTCATCTGAACCCAGTAGTGGAGAGAACAAATGAGCTGTGCAATAATTTGAATTGAGTTTCTCTAAGAGAGCACAGGAAGATAAGACTTGACACCAGCAAAGCTCTTCTACGCTTCCCCAAATTACTGCAATTTCACTCTTGTTCTCATTTCCAAGCAGGTTTCATCCAGGCCAGAACCAAATTAGATAGGAATAGTTTATGAAACACACAGAGAGACTCTAAAACAAAAACAACCCCCAAAATCACACCTCCCTGAACAGAAAAGCAAATCATCCACCTTTTCAGCCCAGGGAGCAGAACGTAACATCAAACTTCGAGAGAAGCAACAATTCTCACAAAACCAAGCCCTGCACCACAAACCTGCTGGAGCAGTGCTCCACCTGACAGGAGCACTGTGGGGCATGTGGTGCCCACGCAGGGAGGATCTCACAAGCAAAGGAATAGAAATAGAGAGGCTACATCCAAGTCAAAATCCCACTGAAACCAGAAGAGCCTAAAGACCAGGACAGCCTTTGGTTTGCAAAACCCCCACAAACACCCGCAAGCATGCACAATGCCCAGGCTTTGCTGACAAAACCATGTCGCTGCTTGCCTATAAAGATAAGTGACCCACAAAAGGCTCCTGAGCAGAAGAATGTGCATGAGGGATGCGAGATCTCCTCTGTGCAGGGCAAGCACACCCAGCAAGACCGCTTAGTGCAAAGAAACAGCATCTCACCAGCTTCCAGACTGACTTTTACTTGCCCTGAGGCACCTAAGAGACTTCAGGCAAATTACTAGCAAAATAATACAAAAAAGGGAGTGGAGGAAAAAAAAAAAACCACAACCAAAAAAACCAGAGGGCAAGAAAAAGAAATCGGTTGACGTCTACCAGTGGCACAATCTCAGCCCTAATTACACATCCCAAGCTGGGCTCTTTGGAGCTGAACTTGCACCTTAAAAACACACACTGCTGTGTTTCCCCCAAAGAAAACGCTAAGCCCGTGTGGGGAAAAAGCTACTCCCTCTGCTGGAAACAGAATCCAGGCTCAGTGCTGGTGTGTACAGATCCTGCTTGTCCCAGAGGGGCGCTCAGAAAGGGATGCATCTGGCTGAGCCTTTGCTTACAACAAACTGCAGTCTGTCCACGCCACTGCCCTGGGGCTGACACTTTTCATGCTTGTCACAGCTGAGAAGTGATTTTTCAGGAAGGCTTAAAGAAAATCTATTTCTCATTTATTCAGCATTTATTTATAACTGCAGAAAAATTGTCCAGTTGCTGTTTTGCGGTCAGACACCCAAACTGTCTCTGAGCTCCACAACCTCTCACTTGGCTCCTGCTGCAGCAGCTCATTTGGGAGCATAAAGGTCTGGGCATCAGTCTGTGAGCCTCACCCACAGGGTCTTGGGAGGTGCTGAAGAAACATGAAACAACAGTTACTGCAAAGCAATAGAAATGAGGCTGTTATGCAGAGCAGAAGCAAGGCAGCACATCTGCCTGGGCACTTTGCAGATGCTGTTCTGCCCCACAACCATGGAGGCAGCACAAGCAGAAGGCACGCTGGCACAGGTGATGCATGCTGGCATGGATGCACAGAGCTGCCAAATTCCTCCTGGCAGCACCTGTTAAGGAATCCTAGTCATTTAGCTTAAATAAGTATGTTTTAAACAGAATGAGTCATTCAGAGTCGATCACTTAGCATTAGGATGCAGGGGTTACAGCATAAAGTTGAGCAATTTCGTACACTGTTTATTACTAACTTAGCATGAGGAGCTATGAGGAACTAGATTTGCTAAAGCCTTAGGTCTCAGCTGTGAACTTCCTCTTAGACATTTTTGTCTGGGCTACAGTTAATTTTCTTCATCATAGCTAATATGAGGCTATGTTTTGGATTTAATGTGAAAATAATGTTGATAGCATGTTTTAGTTGTTGCCAAGTAGTGCTTATCCCAAGTTTAGACCAACAGAGCGAGCAGGTGCACAAGAAGCACAAACCAGAAGATCAAGAAGCTACAACCACCAACAAGGTGAGAGCAGTCAACAGCCTGCCTGGAGGCAAAGAATCAAATAAGGTGTTAGAAGACCCCAGACCAGAAATCACCATTAAACCAAGAAGGGGTGTGAGAGGCAGGTATAGGGATTGTAATGGTATAATGGCCCAGGAATTCCTTTGTTAAGGGCCCCTCTCCAAGGCACTCAGCTCCAGCTGTTATTTTCACAGTACCATCTGAATAGATGATTTATTTTTTTCTATATAAGATACAATTCCTTGGACTCTCCAAACCTGAGGAAGTGAGAAGCACTCAAGGGTGAGAATGTGTGTGTGAAAGGAGTCGGAAGGGGCACCCACTGTCTCACTGGAGTCACGCGCTGTGAAGGGACTCCAGTTGGCTCCTGGGATGGTATATGAGTGCTTGAGTGGCCTCTCCTTTAACACTGCCCATCCACATTGCACAACACTGTCCCCAGCTCTGCTCCAATTGCCAAGCTGCAGAGTAAGTAAAACCTTAACCTTGACATTTTTCTAATCGGAGCAACAACCAAATGTACAAAAAACTAATCCTCCTCAGGGCGCACAGGCGTGCTGACAGCAATGTACTCACAGGTGCTTGTCAGCCTGGCCAGGCTTGGGCTTGCTACTACTAACACAAATTAGGATCCGCATCTCCCTCCCAACGCCCCAGAGATGTTAAGTCCAACACCATCAGGAAGGTAAGCAGCTGAAGGAAGAGTCTTCCCTCTGAACGTCTAAAGACTCATCGGAAAAGAAACCTGCACTCCCCAACTCAAGGGAATTCTCTTCCTCGCCCTCATACGCTTTTTTTTTCCCCCCTAATAAACATGTTGCCTTGGGTTTTTAAAAGCAGAATGCCACCACAGCCAAAATGTCCCACGTCCCATCATCATATTGGTATTGGGGGGACCAAGTCACTTCAACACAGACAGCTTTCCAGCCAGCAAGCACATGGGAACCTAGAGAGCATCACAGCCCCCCAACCTACAGAACAGCATTTCTCAGCTTCAAAAGGTCAGCTGACCGCGGAGCCACCGAAGAGGCGGCAATGAAACGGTCGCATTCTCATTATTCCACATACAGAAAGAGAACACAGGGCAGCTCATGCACCCTTGTATGAATAATGCTCTATCAAAACCAGCCAGGGTGAGGAGAGCAAGCAGAGTCCCATCCTCACTTCATAGTGGCCACAGTTTTTTATGCAGCATACAGCCAGCATGATTGTCCTCCCACTCCCACAGCAATAAATTCCAAGCACAGTGTCCTCCTGCACCACTGCCACACCAATATGGACATAACCTGCTGCTTCCGTCGTGGCTCTGAGCCAGTACAACAACTACCGTTGTTCAGAGCCCCGAGTATCCTTCAACATCAACCAAGCACCAGACTCAAATATGCCCTCCAACAGCAACTCGAGCATTATTCATCAGTGACAACTGCTTTTAAAGCAGCACATTGCCAGGAGAAGCACTGCAGGGCGGCACCAGTAATGCTCTCCACAAGCAGCCTGCCATAGGCAGAGCAGAGCAGATGCCCTACAGCAAGCCCTTGCCGAGGGCTCGGGAAGTCTATTTTGGGATCTCATATGTCAGTCGTTTACAAGTTGACATAGTTCCCGAAGCAAAACGGGAGAAGTCAGCACTGAAGCTCTCCTACAACACAATGAAGATGTCTTCAGGGCAGGACACATACTTCTCTACCTACACGCACGAGCAGCTTGCTCTTACAGATGCTTCTCTCTAGGGTGTTGCTCAGGTGAGCATGTGTTGCCCTTCAAACCACGAGGCACCAGAGTCCCAGTTTCCCATGAAACAATTTCCTAAGCAGAGCACAAACTATTCTAGCCCTCAGCAGGGTGAAGAAAAAACTTGTATCATTTACCCAAGTAAATACACCTACCTCCTTTTGAGAGGCATCAATTTCTCTGCACTCTTCTACTCTTTTCAGCACAGCTCGGGCATCAGAAAGGGCCTCAGAGAAAACACCTTCATATCGAAGAAAGAAATCTAGTTTACAGCTTTTGCTTTCTGCTGCTGTGTGAGAGAAACAAGATGAGTTATTTTCTAATTGAAGGGATTCACAGAAAGAATGATGTGATTGAAAGGCATCAGTTTGTAACCAGCACATTGGCTATAATAGGGAAACTGTGACTCACAAATCCCTTCTACAAGATCACACAGCCTGGAGGGAAAACCAACAGTTTATTTAACACCAGTTATAAATGGAACATTTCTTTTAAACCCAGCACAGTCTCTATTTTCCTCCCATGCTGAACAGGATTTTAAAGGATAAGGCAGACATTAGTAGGCAACTCTGTTCACTCACTGTTACACAGACTGCCTTACCAACCTCATGTCCTGCACTAACGCAGATCCCGCTCTACGTCAGATGTAATCGTGTGTGTGGGTAAGAAAAGTTTTGCTCGCTACGGCTCTGGTAAAGCGGTGAATCAATTGCAAAGGCCAAAGGAGAGTATTGCACAGTGCCAAAGGAAGAAATTCCCTGCAGAGAAGGGATACATGCTGCAGCTGCTCCCAACCCAGGGCAAACTAAAAAGAACAAACACAGAGGAAAAGACACCCCGTAAGAGAAAGTAAGAGGCAATGCTGTGCCCAGAACTGTAAAGTCTCACCTAAATGCCTCACTCCTCCTTTCTCCTCTGGAGGCTCAGCAAGCTCCTCTTCTGCACTGCCACCCTGCTCAGCACAGGAAGGATGATCAGGACAAGAGCTTGAATCATCCCGTAGGGTTCTGGAGTCACTCGGCATCGCATCCTGGTGAACCCAGGTGTGATTCATGGCAAGTTCCTGTCCAGGAGGAGAAACACCTGCTTCCATTTCTGCTTCTACAGGGCCAGGAGAAGGGGCAACCCTCTGAGGAAGGAGGATATCTGTTTTTCCTTCAACGGGTTGTTCAGACTGGGGCACGTTATTAGCTTCAGCATGATTTCCAGATGAGTTGGCGGCCTGGACGGAGACTTCTTGCACTACCGTGTCCTGAGTCGACCACTTGATGAGGTCCCTGAGGAGGTTTTTGCAACTAACAGCCACATCAAACATCTGCAGACTATCTGCCACGGAGATTACTTTGGTGAAATTGTGTTTCCCCAGTGGGAGTTTGCCACTGTACATCATCTCCAACAAAAGCACAAACTCCTCAGGGTTCACAACAGAAGTATCAATGGAGATGGTGTCTGTGCTGTCCAACAAGGATTTGAAAAGCAGGCTGGCAGCAGCTAAAACCACCTTGTGTGCTCTAAAATGAACGTTCCCAATGAAGATGGTGCAATCGCAGAACTGCTGCTCTTTGCAGAGAGCGTACAGCTGCTGCAGCAGCTGCTTGTTGTAACTGGGGAGCTCCATGGCACCACAGTCTACTGGCCTCCTTTCACCGTGGTCTCCACACAGCTTTCAAAAAGCCTACCTAGCAAAAAACCCCAAAGGATTCTGTTAGAACTTTGCTTAGATAGTAGCAAGACAGAACAAAAAAGCAAAAATTACTTTTCAGTTTACACCTCCTAGAACCTTACTATGCTGCAGTTCATTGGTTACAGCAAGGAGAGGTCTGCTTCTGAACTCGCACTCCCCAAAATGAGCAACTCACCCCCCTAGAGCTGAAGAGTCTAGATACTGTTGAAATATAAATGCTCCAGAAAGAGCTTGGAAATGAGTACTGAGTCCCAGGGGTTATAAAAAGGGAGCAGAAACTCCCTGATGTGCCCCCGATGGAGCTCAAGGAGGTATGAATGCTCTTCAGATCAGGCACTGCAGTGCCAGGCTCCGCCTGCATCCAGAAGCTGATGCTGAATTCAGCAGCTGATTTCTGAAAGGGCAGGTGGGGAAGCAGTGCAGCAGGAAGACCTGCCCAGACCATCAAGCAAACACAGGAGAATCTAAAGTGTTAGTCTTGACCTGCAAAGCACTAAGTGGTTTGGGACCGGTTAATTTTTTCCCCACATCACTGCCAAGATCAGCAGGGGCATGCAAGCATTAGACAGAGGTTTGCAACCCAGGACCTTCAGCACCTCCCTTGTCAGCACACCACAGTCCTAACTCATCAATTTACAAGTATCTTCCCCAAGCTTTAATTTCTTGCAGAAGTCCACAGCCCTAATCCCATCTACTAGAGCCCCCTTTTTACGTTTTCATTCCCCCATTGCAGGAGGGAGAAGAGATAGGACATCTGCCAACAGAATTTTTATCAGTGGGATATCCAGGTTTTTTAACTAAGTTAGACAACATAAAGATGTTACTGCCTTGTCTACACACTAGGGTGCCTAACAGTGGTGCTGGCAATGATACTGAAACAAAACAGTATCAGCATTAGAGGAAGAGCACCTGGATGGACACGATTTACGTGACCTTCAATTGCTTAACATCTCTGCCCTCAGCATCCTACTGCCTTGTAGAGAACTGGAGTAATACTGCCTGTCATCAAGGCACAAGCTTTAATGAGCCGATGCTCATACACAACTTTGAAGCACTGCCTCACACGAAAGCTGGCTTGGAGCAGGTTCCAGCTTACACCAAACTGCAAGCAGATGCTGAGTGTAGGCTGAGCTGGCATCTTACTCCTGCAAGGTGCCAAGCCCTCTGGAGTTCAGACTCTGTGGGAAGCAGGACTTCCTGCCCACAGGGCAGGCAGGACCCCAGCTGCCCTTCTGCATGGCACTGCCTGCGGTGGCTGCAGGAAGTCAGGGGGAGCCAAGAGCCGTCACTTCATACAAAGCTATAGATGGCTGAGCAACTGGATGGTGGATACCACTCACATGTGAGAGCTCTCCTGCTCCACCAAAAGATCAAGTACTATGTTACTTGCTTTTCAGTCATCAGAATACGATCACAGATGGCTCTGACATCACCTCAAAGCACAGGTGTCACGCTCTCCATCTGAAGACCTTTGAAGCAAGAGCACAGGGTAGGTGGGTCCTTTTCTGGAAGGCAAGGAAACCTAAGCAGTTGCTGACACCCCACTCTCCTACTTCCCAGGAGCTGGAGCTTCTCCAGGTGCTTCGTTACCAAAGGCTGTCTGGTCTGCAGCTCATCTCTGCTACTCTGCAAGTACCACAGCCATGCCCTCACCTGTGCAAAGGGCCAGCCACCTGCACTTCCAGCCTATTAAATACACCGGCTCTGCTATCCTCCCACACCGTTGTAAATCATGAGTAACCAGACTGCTATCAACAGAGCTGCTGCTGGTCATGGGAGAAGAGAGAGACACAGTTCTTTTGCCAGGCTCAATGTAATAGCAGTTTTAGTCCACCCACTACTCCTCTTGAGCTGAAGGACTTCCAATATCTGAGATGAAATTGGGTCTGCTGGTTAAATAATAACAGCTGTGGCTCTTCCTACAAAAGGACAAGCAGGAAACATCGATGTCCTCAAAGAGATGTCTGCTCACTTTGCCATGAACAGGCTTCTGCATAAAATCTATCACTTCCACTGGAAGAAGCATCAGCACTGTCTGCTCCATCTATTCCTGTCAAGAATATGTAAGATATATTTGCCCATGACAGCTCAAAACAGTAAACCTCTGAGCAGCCTAGCAGCACCTCCCCTTCTTTATTACAGCTACTCAGTGCACAGGAAGATGTGTCCTGTGCAATTAGATCAGACGTATTTGTTTAAATACATTTTACTTCTTTAATTATAGGGACCCAAACATGCAGCACTGCCAAAGGGAACAGAATTTTTTTTTTTAATGAGGGGTGATGGCTAAGACCACCTTCAAGGCAAATGTCCGCTACTCAAAACACACTTCAGGCTTTTATTCAAAGCTTATGGCCAGAAGAGACTACTACCAGCAATCTGATTTCTCATCCGTCACTGCCTCCTGGATTTCTGGACTCAGTAACTTGGGTTTGGCTAAACCTTTTCTTCCAGCAAGGTGCCCAGTCGTGATAAGAACTGATTTTTAGGGGGAGGACCCTGCACTGCCATAGTTACTCTGTTAAATTACATGCCTCATTTCTTACCCAAATTTGTCTGGCTTCATTTCCCCGTCATCTTCTAAATGGTTTTTGGGAGATTTGGCTGGGGGATTAGGCTGAAGTAGGAATCTCTCTCAGAGCAGGTAACTAACACTTCAGCAGCAATGAGTGCTTACAGAGCATGAGCCATCTGCCTCTGCCAGCACCACTGGTAAGAAAAAGCCATTTGTTTCCAGCTTAAAGCTGCTTCTCTGCATCCTCTCTGGAGCCAGGGTCACTGGGGTTTTTTATGAATTTCAAACTTAAAGTAAGTGGGCTCCTTCTGGGGGCTCTGACACCTGAAATGCAAGAGCGCTGCCCTAATCCAAAATATTGGCTCACTTGAATCAGAAGCGGGGACAGAGGAGACATACTTGCTCATCTTGGCTGTCCTCCAGATGGGTTTTACAGAAGAATCTTTTGAGGAACATCAAGGGACATCTTAAGCCTCATCCTGCCAGCTTCCCATGGTGAACGCCAAGGCATCTTAGGACTTTTCATTCAACTGTCTTCAGTAAGACCATGAAGTCAATCAGAGTCACATTTCAAAAGTGCCTAATATTCCTAAGGCTCTACTCGACCATGTGTTGATAAATGTCCTCCTGTTCATCCTTAAGCAGCAGTTATCACCTGGGACTGCTTTCACAACACCCCCTTCAGCAAAGCCGCCCCTTCTTCTTCTCAACCTCACAGGTACACGAGGTCCAGAAAAGGTCTGCACCACACACTACCCTCCACTGTCCAGTTCCATCTCTTTCTTCCTTTTCCCAGGCACTTCTGTCTTCATACGCCACCACAGTTCAAGGGGATCATGTCTTTTTCCTTATGCTACATTAGAACAAGAAAAGGATACATCGATAGCAACTTCTTCACAGAGGAATCAGGAACATAGAATTCTATCTACATAGCTGAAAAGGAGTTTCCAAATTAAATTATTTCTCTTCATTTTTCATACAATTACTTCAACCCAGATTCAACAGATTCCAAAGCCATCCACGTCACTAGGTTCATCAAAACGTAATCGCAATTTAGGACTGAGCACTTCAGCAATTACAGAGATAGGTGCTCCGAAGACACACAGATGAGACCATCCCTCCCTTGCAGTTACGAGGCTGCCGCTGCCTTAGCAAAAGGACTCTGTATGCCATGTACTGCCATAATTAAAGGCTTTTGCAAGGTGCTGGTCAACACACCTGCTGGCATTAATAAAATAGCACCAAAAGCTACTTCCTCCATTGGTTAGTATCATCTAATTATGATACTAATCAATGCAGCTTGAAGATACATTCCATGCCTTAAGTTCTTCCTTGGGATGCACATGTAGCAGGCTTTTTTTTTTTAGCTTAAAAAAAAAAAAATAGTGCTGCACTGCCAAGAAATTAAGCACTATCATCACAGTGCTTTTTAAAGGCACAAACCCGCAGCCTTGTGCTCCCTCTGCTGCCAGCACAGCGCAGCACAGCGCTATGCATAGCCGGATCACGAAGCTTAACAAAAGCAACTTGCATATCCGGTGCGAAAATAGAAGCAAGCAATTCCAGTGCAACCTCTAAAGAGCTAAAACAAAGCAGGTAGAAAAAAACCAAAGTGGTCAGAAAGAGAAGCAAAATGGAAGAATGCATCCTTTCTGTAGTGCCACTTGCGTTATAGCTGACTGGAGGGTCTCACAGGAGCAGGTCAACACCGCTCCCTGCCCTCTTAGCTTTCTGCTCACGGGAGCTGCAGTCCGAAGTAATCACCGAGGCAAGCCTACTCAGCCCAGGAAGGCTCCCTGCCCCTGTGAGAGAAGCTCACCCCATCCCTGCCCATTTTGCACTTACTCAAAGGCTCGCTTTGAAAGGCTCGTGTAAATCAGTAAATGCAGCAGGACAGAAAGCGGATTCATTCTCTCGTGTTCCTTGGCCCTGCAGTCCCTCGGGCATGACAGCAGCCTCCCAGCAACTTTCTACTTTTAGCTCTGAGGAGTTAAGGACAGTGACAGCCTTAAACCAGAATCTGAATACTTTTTGTGCATGCTTCTTGTTACTAAGATGACCTTACAAAGAGGAAAGCCAGAAAATCATGTACTGCAATTCAGTTTTCTTACCTCTCCCACCCAGAGTAATTCAGTCTTTGAAGTGTTGAAAGAGGCTGAGGGGTCAATTACCTTTCTCTGGGGTGCTCCAAAGGTCCAGAGCAGACAGCTCTCCCAGGGGATAATGTAAAATCCACTACAAGGGGCCAGGGCACACCAATTGGTTTTTCAATCTCTTTTATTTCAGTTCAGAGCATCAGTGCAGGCAGATAACAGAGGAAAATAAGCAACGCTTTAACTAAATTCAGATCTCTGTGGTCTCTAAAGGCAGCAGAATATACCTCTCAAAAAACATGCAACACTTCAGCTATCTGTCTGCAGTGACACTCTGAGTGGAAATATAATAGATTGAAAACAAATACGTATGATTTGTTCAACAAGAGAGTGAAATCACACAGTGGAAAACCATCACAAACCCAAAGTTACAGCCAAAGTTTGCTCCAGTCGCTACTCATTCATGTCTTACTGTGACCAATAACAGTGAAACTGCTAATTATACTTTGCAGGTTCCCATACAAAAATCAAAAACCGAAAGTTGGACATCTGAACTCCTGTTTGTCAAGTCTGTTTACATCAAAGAAGATTGCGTGCTGTAATTATTTTTTTTTTAAAAAACAAACCACTACTTTGAGCAGCGTTTGCGATCCATTTTGTTGTCAGCAGAAACGCAGAAGACATTTGTTCATACACCCAAAAACAGACAAGGCACAACACACCCGTAAGGTGCCTTGATCCAAAGGCTTCTTCAATCACACAGGGGAAAAAAACAACCTTAAAATGACACTTCTCAAGTATGGCCAGCCCAAAACAGACACTGATTCCCTCAAACTTGTCAGTAAAGTACACAGGATTACTTTGAGCTGAATCTATGTAGACAGCAAGCCAGGAGGCACCTGGACTTCTGCTGCTGTCACCTCCTGCTTCAGGCCATCACAGCAGCACCTCCACAGCCCCAAAGCCCCATTAAGGCAAAAGGATCTACAACAACTCTTCAAACCTGAGTGCAGCTGCTTTCAAACAGAATACAGCAATGCAAAGGCCTACTGGCATTTACCCAGAAAGACAACTCACTTCTTCCGTCTCCCAGAAAACTTCTATAACTGCTGACCTGCAGTCTGGGTGACAACAGGCACATTTTCAGTATCTTCTTTATGTAGTATGTCATGACAATTAACTCAAAATATACTGGAAAGAGCAATGAAACAAGAGCAAATGAACAGGGCATAGAGGCTGGGGTGGTTGGCTGGGAGAGGACCTCCATTCTGGTTCATACTCCAACAGGCTGTTCCTGCATCACCCTGTCCTTGGACTGCGGTCTGAAACTCAAATTCCTTCTCAAACACAAGACACTTCAAATCTCTTAACCAAAAACCTGCAGAACCATGCTGCCTTGTCCAATGAAACAAGAGCAAATGAACAGGGCATAGAGGCTGGGGTGGTTGGCTGGGAGAGGACCTCCATTCTGGTTCATACTCCAACAGGCTGTTCCTGCATCACCCTGTCCTTGGACTGCGGTCTGAAACCCAAATTCCTTCTCAAACACAAGACACTTCAAATCTCTTAACCAAAAACCTGCAGAACCATGCTGCCTTGACATATCTGGGCCAAATAAATCAGGTGTGCCAGCCTTCTTTTCCACCACAGGAGAAGACATTACCCCCAAGACTCAACTACAAGCCTGTTCCTCTCTGGGGAGGAGGTTAGTTTTATTCACCCAGGACAGCACACTGCTATAACAAGTCTAACCCAACCTGGGAACAAGCTGCTACTGGGCAACATAAGGCAACCCTGCTCTTTCCTTCTCCCTCCTCCTCTGCAGCAGCTCTATTGAGCTCAAAACTGGATCAGACTGCTGATTTCCTCGTGCAATGCAAAAAAACCCCATCAAAAGCTACTTATTTGCCTTGTGATGGATGGGTCAGTCTTTCAACGATCAAGCATTAGTGGTCTGAAGCAAAGGAGAGAAATCTGCTGTGGCAAAAAGCATGGAAGAGCAAGGGAATTCCCTTTCATGCCTACCTTTAAAAAACTTCCTGGAGAGGTTCACAGCTTCTGCCCAAGCATGGAACTGAGATCAAAGAGCCCCTACAGTGCATGTAATACGGAACATCTTTGGGAGGTCAGAGGATTCCAAGTGACAGGATTTGGCTCACCAGTAGAGTGGAAATTCTAGTGAAAGCTTCTTTGCTTTTAAGTGAAGGTTACAAAAGAAAATACCCGTGATATATTTTCCATGGAAGTGATGCAATCAAGCAGCTCCCTTCGGCACGAGGGACACATGCAGTCCTTCAGTTTTTTGGGCACCTGTGGAGAACGTGTCAAGCACACCCTGATTTAACACCCCACTCCCGTGGCCGATCCAGGCTGTAGCTAGGGCAGCCCCTGGGCTCCCTTCAGCCTCCTCGGGCCGCCCGCAAAGGCTTCGCGGGAGTCGGGCGCTCCCTGCCGGCGAGGACGAACGCTCCCGCC
>NW_010231442.1:0-16292 GCF_000690775.1 Eurypyga helias | reverse complement strand
GCCAGAGTTAAACCATGACAGTCCCTTTTACAGTTTCTATATGGGAAGAAAACAGAACAATACAAGAAAGAAATTGTTTATGCCCCTTTGTTCCTCCTGTTTCAAAGAGGATGATGACGAATGAAATGACAAAAGAACAGAACGTGGATGTTAGTTTGTGCCCGGCATCTCAGAGCACTATCAACATCCCTCACTGGAGTTTTAAGTAAAACACTGGTGGAACTGGTGGGTTATTGTCTGCTGAGTGCTGGTGGGTGGGATACTGGGGAGAGGAAGATGCAAAGATAAGCTATGAATGTTATCAGGCTTCTTTTCCTTCATGACATACGCAGGTTGCTGAGTGGACAAAGAAGCCACCTCAAACCGATGCTTCACCCCTCCACAATACCTTCTCTCTTTAAGAAATGTTAAACTTGGCTCCCTTCTGTTCACCTTACACACCCTTTTGAAAATGTACTGAGCTTTTGGGACTTGCAGATGAATTGGAAAAAAGCACACCACAGGGTCTCAATGTAGCAGAGCTGGAATAATAAAGGGGAAGCTGCTAAGTGGCACATCTGCTTCTGTTGTTCCTCACATTCAAGAATGCGAGCTACAAGGCTGCGAGGTGTAAAATATGGCAAACTAAGCAGGTTCTTCTCTTCAAGTCCATCATAATAGATCAAAGTGTCCAACTTTCAGAATAATTTCAGTTCAGTATCTTCCTGATCACCATGGGGGAAGGAAGAAACTGCTGCAGTTCGGTCACTTCCCAGCTCCCTTGGATCTCTGCAGTCTCTCACTAGAGCAAATAAAATTCATATTGACTAACTGTATAATCCCACTTGTCTGATGACAATAGCTTGAGTTTGTCACAGCAGGGTTGGGCCAAGCCAGGACTCCTTCAGAAGGTCTGCCAATTTGAAGTCTCTGAATCATGGCTGCTAACAACTGTAACACTTACCCAAAAATGCTACTCCGATTTTTTATGCAGATTGATCTCTATTCAAAGCAAATAGCTTGATTTGATGACTCATTTTCTCTAGATAATCACATCTTTTCATATTTATCACGCAATTACCAACTTCCTTACTGTTCATCAACAAGAACTTACATGAATTTCAAGCATCAGGGAACTGCCAACTTACAAAACTAATGTTTGTCTTTTGTCCAGCATCACTGGACAAATAATGGCAATGAACATTCATACTGTTTTTACTTCCTTAAACTTCTACACGTAGCTGCCAGCACAAACTAAACTCTTAACTAGGCAACTCTCGTTTCCTTGTCTAGAAGGAGTCCTGCCTTCTTTTGCTCATAGGCTTTGAAGCCCTTTAGAGCTTCTTTGGCTCTAAAGCCTCATAGGCTTTAAAGACCATCCAACAAGCATTAGTGAAAATACAAAACTTCCATTCCAAAACATACTGTTGGCTTAGAAGAACAATGTTAAATTAAGGCTATTACATGTTCACCTACACACACAAGCAGTACCGATTGCACACACAGTGTTAAGGCATATTTAAAGTACATAGGGAGGATACTCTGAAGTGAGGTATACTGTAGAATAACAAGTAACAGCGTATTTTCCCCATTTGAGGTAGAAGGCAATTCCACCCTCAAGATATAAACTATCTCACAGTGTACTGCAAGGTGTCACAACCAAGCAGCTACCCCAGAACTCACACACCAAAATTTCCTCTCTTTGCTTATCCCACGGCAGTAAGTGTGTGTGCCATCATCATCGTCTTCTGAGGGTTTTTTCCTTGCAAGCCCAAAGACATACTTTTAGTTGGGGTTTGTTAATCACCAATATTTAATAAACAGTGATTACTTGAGTTTTAACCTGTTCTGCAGGTTTGTCTAAAAGGAACTCACACTTCATGGAGAAAATCAACCTTCATGATGCTTTTCTAAGTAATAGCCAGAAGAAATTTTTTCCCTCCTAAAGAACAACAAGCCCTGTCACAGTGTGACGTAGGTAACAAACTGTGAATCTAATTAAGCGTGTAATTATACAGCAGATTGCAGCACAGTATGCTATTACTTAAATAAACTGACTTGCATGCCAGAAGCATGGCAGTCCCAGAAGCATGGCACTCGATGCAGACTGAACTGAATACATTAGGGACCATTTCCAGTGGAGGTGAAGAATGAGCCAAGCTCAGTTCATCCAGGCTAATGGCATCTGCATGAATACGACAGGAAAAGATGGCAAACACACAGGAATTAGAAGTCTAAAGGAGATACAGGAGCAACCTTGGGTACCTGTAGTGTGGCAGCTGTCATGCAGAGTTTCCTCGCCACGTAGTTTTGTACATATTTGTCTCAGTCTTTCTTTGGATGTGGCTGTCAGTGTAGAGCACTAATGCTGCATCTCTTTTCCTTGAAATACAGTAAATTGACAATATCTTTTCAAAGTTGTGTGTGTAAAACAAGTATTTTCCCTTTATCAAACTCCTTCTCAAAGAAGTGGTATGTGTGCCATTACACCATGCAGTTCCTAGATTTGAATACTGACATAGTAACACAGTGAGAATTCCTGCTAAATAATCCACACAAAACTGACCTACATTTCAAAATCTCCTTTGAACCACTGGAACAGAAATACATTAAAAGCAATCAGCTATCATGATACTAAATTCAGAGCTCGGTGTGTCCACCACAGTAGGGCTCAAGTAAGCGTGGTTTTGCTTCAAAGCTGCTGCCATTATCATCATTGCTTTGGGCACTAAGCAACAGATGGCACATTTCTGGGGAATTTTGCAGGCAAACACACACACTGCAAGGTATCACTTTGCCTTGTCTGGGAGGACTAGGGACTGCAAGTAAATTCACAATAAACTGGTGGAAAAACATGGAAGTCACAGCAAGTCTTCCAGAAATCAGAAGAAGCAGACTGAAACCTAATCTGAGGTTACCAGCCTGACTATGGTAATGACCGTATGTGAGCAGACAGAATTTACCAGTGTTGGGGAAAAAGGAAACAATTGCTGAAATCACATTTCTACGAGGAGTTGAGCTGAACACTGAAGTGCCGTTAGCGCATGGTTTCAAGCACAAAGCTCCAGTGCCATCCTTTCCAGGCAGGAGGGACAGGACATAACCCCAGTCTACCCTGTGTGATTGATGGACCCTCTCTCTCATTGGCAGTCTTCATGCTTGCACAGTTTACTGGAGGTTTCTGGGAGGCTGACTGTGAGCAGCTCTACCCTTTGGTCCTCTCAGTGCTGGCAACTAATTGTCAAACCAGCGGATGTCCTCACCTCACCTGCAACTCGCAGCACAAGGGAAAACTCAGGCTCTCAATCTGCTGAGGATTTCAAAACCAAAACATACTAGTAGGTTACATAGCAGAAAAAAAATAAAATAAAACCACGCTGTGCTCGAAGACAGAGAGCCTGCACTTGCACATTCCCTGCCTGTTAGCTGAGCTGTGATAACTGAGCGAGTGGTTTGAGTCAGCCCAGCTAAAACCTAAAAGACTTAAACCTTTAGGTAACAGGCTGAAACCAGCTGATTCCACCAAAATAGAAAGACAGACAGATGGACAAATAAGTTGCTAGGTTCAGATGACAAATGAAAAGTGGTTAAATTCTGGTTACTCAGCTACATTTGAGTGACGCTCCCCTCGTTTTTAACATCACACGCCACTGAAGACTCAATCACCTTCACTGTAGCTCTTGCAGTGGCACCTGCAAGCCTTGAAATTGAGGCAACACTATTCAGAAGCAAACTCCTTTGCAAGGAAAGTGCCTAAGGATTCATTATAATGGGAAAGTTTATTGAAATGTGGGGATATGGAAATCCACCTCCCTGCTTAAAATCCCCGTGCAAGTTCAGGCTTTTATTCACAGCTGTGTCACATTGCTCTAGAGCTGGCAGCTCCCCGTTCCCAGGGTCTGTTAGGCACCTGCCAACTGTATTCTGTCAGTCCCAAAAACCTCCTACATACATGTCTCTGGTGCTGTGATAAAAGATGTGCTGAAAGGGAAGGCGACGCCACTGTCAGTGAATTAAGACACCAGAGAAATCTCATCAGCAGACAGTTCCGAAAGTGATATTGCGAGGTATCGGCTGTACAGCACCAGCATTCACTGATCCCTCAGTGGTTAAACCAGGATGAATTTGACCCTATACAACATATTTCTGCTTTCCAGTGAAAAAAGCAAGATGCTTACCACTGAACAGTAACCTTAGCTTCCTTTCTACTGAGAGAACAGGCAGTGAGGATCAGTGAGGAAAAGCTCCACCTCTCTTCCATTCATCCCACTGATCTTCTCTTAATCACTATCAAAATGAGGTCTCACAATTTTTTTGGAAAGTCTAAACCAAAAGCCTTAGCTTAATGCACTTAGATCTCCGCAGGAACCTGCTTTGCTGCCAGTTGCATTGGGGAGCAGAATTTCATTAAATAAAGGTTAATATTCCCCTTTAGATAGCACAGAGATAACAGTTTCGAAACGCCACGTTCATGGTCCTGTGAAGGCTTGAGATAAACAGTTGGCCGCAGCTCGTACGTGGAGATCCGATCAGTTGCTTGCGTTACCAGTGGTATGAATGACAGGGATACATAACTGGCGTGTTTCCAGGGAGAGGGCCGTGGGAAATACAGATGTCTTCATTCAAAGTGTTTTTCTTCTGCAGAATAAACCAGGAAATCTACTGTGAGGGAAAGCAATCCTGTTTTCAACCCCTCACCACAAACTCTAGAAAGCGTACTGAGAGCGAGGCTACTTTATCCCGAGCTATGAACCAAATCCTCAAGTAGAAGATACAATATGGATTTAGAAAACAAATCTTGGATTACCTTTGTAGCCGTGATTCATCACAGCAAAAATCAACAGTAAATCAAAGACGCGTCAACATCATGCCGTGTAGCACTGTGTCAGAAGTCACTGGGCAGCTCCGAACAGGTGAGTACCACTGCCTGGCTCCAGCAAGGTATCCAAGCTTGGATCTAGAAAGTGCCTACCCATGTTAAGAAGCCACTGCAGCCTGGATGATTAGTTCTCTCTTTCACAAATAGCAGCCTGACTTCCAGGGTATTACATGCCATCTTGATTCATGTCTGTATGCTTTCCAAATTATCCTGCTAATCTCTGCAGAAAAAAATATCTATAATATTCCATTGAAAAAATCAGGCCCCTACAAGAAGATATTGATCCATTCTTGTTGGTTAATGGATCAGTTTTACATGCAGTAAATAAATGCGTGTTAAGCACTTTCCCAAACAACAGCTGCGCTCCCATCAGTACACACACAATTACCACAATTTAGAATTTTCGACTACACCTAACATGAACAAGACTTTAGAAAGCCTCAGTGTCTAGAAAGACATGTAAACACATTTTTAAATTTTCTAGAAAAATAGATCATAATCAGCAAAAGAGTGTTCACAACAATTCTTCGTAACAGCAGAGCTAATGAGTTGTTGCATATTTCAAATAAACAGATTAAATACTCACTGTTCCATAGCCAACAATGTTGGGAATAAGTATTAAATTAGGGTAAAGGCTGTCTATGTATCAGTCAAAGCCTTTAGAGTTCAGTTTTTTTCCTTAGCTGTTTCTGGAAGAAACATCTCCGAAGTCTATTCCAAGATTCTGCAAGGATGACATATTTCATTTCAGGACATTACGGTGGTCTGAGAAACTAGGGAAAATGCAGGCTTATTTCTCCATATTGTCTATTCATAACATAAAATATACATATTTAGAAGTTAATTTTTTTTAAATGTACATTTTTTAAATTCAGAATTTCAGAATGTGTTTGCCTAGAAGTGCCAGCAAATTACTGAAAACCCAACATGTTATGACTTCATAAATACAAAGAATATTGAAGTTAGATATGGCTAGGAAGTAGCTTTCATACTGACAAAAAGAAAATCTAAGTCAAAGTGAAAAATAAGACAGAGCTTGTTAATAACCTTAGTTTGATCAACAGTCTGTTGGCTGTGATGCTCATCTCATATGGGAATCATTCAAGATTCAAACTGTTGTCTCCAAGACTATGTAACTCCTTATGCAAAGTGGAACATCTCCAGCAGGAAAGATTGACAGAAATCAGTCCAACGGGAGCTTACACCTTGTCTTTAAGCAGTTCTGTAAATGCAGTCTGTGACCTGAAAAAGCTAGGTTTGGAATTTCAAATAGACTCGTACATCCCAGGAAAAGGGGTCATTAAAGATCAGCAATTTTTACTCAAGTTTCACTCAGTGCTAAAACTGATACTTGTGTTCCAACCAATGGCTTCATTTTTGATGACAAGCATTTTCAGATGAAAAATTCCAAATCCTTACAGTAAAACTGAATTAATGGGGAAGGAAAGTGTATTCTTCTGACTTTTTAATTTATATTATATCACTATATATTTTAATTTGTTCCTTTAATATCTATTCAGGAAAACATAAGGAGGTAGGAGGCTATTCTTCCTTTTTAATGATTCATAAATCCACTGAAGTACAGGCTGGGAAAATTCATAGAGTTGGGTTTTTTTGTATTAACTGAAGTTATCAATACTCAGAAGCCCTGGTCTTGACACTTCCAGTACCTTCAACAGTTTGTGCAGGAGAAAAGATAAACCATCTTCAGAGGTACTAAAGTTCATCAAAAGGAGAAAAATAACCTGCAATTCAAAGGACTTAGATTATTGTTTTATCAAAGGAAAATTCTAAATTTACTGGTATTACCATTTTTCAACCTTCTAAGGGTGCTATAAAACTCTCCTTTTTTTCTTCCAGAAAAAAAAAATAAATCAGAACTTTGGGCTGCAGAGAGAAGAGCTCAGATAATAAATTTTGTTGGGTATGTGATGAAGAGTAACTGAATTCTCTATTTAAAGATCAATTTTTTCTAATTTAAAAGATATTCAGGAACACCCAGATCCCTAAAGACATGTTCTTTCGTGCAGAATTATGAATATTCCAGGTAAAAGTTTCTCTACTTTCCCTAAAAATGTTAAAATACATGTTAAAAAAATCATTTTATGTTCTTTAAGCTAGGCACCAGCTCTTGATCTGAGCCTAAGAGGAACATGTCTGTGATCATGGCTGTTGGATGGCATCCATATCAATAATTAACATAATTTTGGGTTTTTTTTCACAGTGACTCTTATAACCACACTATGCCTCTTTTTGTGTGACCACATGCTCTTACTTAGATCACTTTTAGACTTTGCATTCCAATCTGAAGCACAAACACTACCACCTCAACTAGGAGATTCTATGCAAAGTAGACCATGCACTGCAAAACCTTACACACGAATGAAAAATTCCAGAGGGAAAAAAAAAAAATCCAGTGGAATCCTGGAAAATTTCTACATGGAATTCAAAGAGGCACCTAAGCAGGCCACAACCAATGCTTCAAAAGTACCAAAGGTCTAAATAAACACGCCCAACCTGACTATACGTGAACGAGTCTACGTGTGAAAGCTCTTCCAAAGGCGAGCAGCTATGCAGAACTGAACTCAAGCTGGCAAGTCCGCCTGGCACTGCAGGATGCAAACAACTTCTTTTAGTTTAGGGATCGTCACACAACGCTCTGTTATGTGCTACAGACCTCCTTCACATGTTCACATCAAATTTTCCAGGACCGGCAGCTGGCTAAAATCAAACATGAGAGGCTGCTTGCGTGCTGACCAAGGTTGTTTGATATAAGAAACCCTGAGAAGGGAAATAAACAGACACCTTCAATACTATTTGTACAGTCAGTTTTCAGAGCAGCTTTGTGTTTGAACTGAACCAATTCTCCATTGTTTCCACCTCCAGCATGTGTGGAAGTGGCTGCAGTGGCTGCATTCACCCGTGAATGGTGAGGGGCAAGGAAGTGTAAAAGTTTTTCCAAACAGCAGAACTGAAACAGTAATTCACAGCCTGCCTCACAAGACAGGAGGTGATGACACGAGACATTTCAGTCTCACAGGTGGAATCTGAGGCATGGGGTCTTTAGCTGGGGCTGCTACAACTAACGGAGAAATGCATCAACATCTCCAATATAGTATCAGCCCAAGTCAGTACATCCACTTGACTCAGTGTGGTGCCTCACTCGCAGGGACTTTTTAGGATTAGTAGACCTGATGGCTGTTAATTATCATGTGGCTGACCAGAAAGAACTGTGCATAGGATGCCCATCGCAGCTACACAGTCATACTCCTTGTCCACCTCCCTCTCCCCTGTTCAGAAACCCTGCATAGACCCTCATAGTCTTACCATGCCACGTTCCCTTCAATATAAGCATCCAAAATTGCAACATCTGCAATTGGTGCCTCCCAGCCAGAAATCTGTTATTGTGTTCAGTCTTGTCTTTTCTGCTGTCTGATGATCTTCAGCAGCCCAGAATGCTGCACTGTAATTTCGCATGTGTGTTTCCAAAGGGCCTTTCAGGTCACCGGAAAAACCAGCCCCTGCATTTTAATGATTTAATTAAAAAAAAAAAAAGAAAGTTAATCAATATTAAGAAAGGGAGAAGGTCATGCAGATAATGGCTTTCTGGCTTCTTCCAGTTCCAGACTTAAAAGGCGATTTGTTCTTTGCAATAGAACAGGTAGTTCAAGAGGCTTGTTTTTACAATCACCTTCCAGTCCAGGAGTTCAGTTAAGTACCTAAATTTCATTTACATATAGAGCACTTTTATGGCTTCTAAATTGTACACAAACACATCAGTATGTAGAAACTGTAGACATGTGCCATTACAGAAACCAATTAGCTGTCTTAGTGCAGTAATTTAGGTGTGTATCTTCTACCGTGTGGAAAAGAAAAGTAAACAATCCCTGAAAATATGAATGCTCCTGTAAGAGCTGTAGGCATGCCAGGTCCCTCACCAAATTAAAACAACAGTGTCAGAGAAGAGGAATAGAAAGTTGGGACCTCTTAGCATTGTTTTGGGAATTCACTTAAACTCTTGCTCCACCCAAAAGGACATGTTTTTCTAGCAGCTACAAAGCATCAAAAATATGAGAAATCAAACACATCTCATCAGGCAAGGGGAAAAGAAAGCATCCTTAGGATCAAGGGCATGACTGTTTCTTACAGATGGTTTTGCAATGCTGTGGTCAGCTCAGTTTTAAGAGCAACAATGCACCCACTCCTTCCCCTAGGAGTATTTTCCACAACCCAAGACTCTTCAAGGAATTATTTCAGATACCTACAGAGATCATTTTCTTAGCATATTCTTACTTTGGTACTTTGACTGATGAGCCAGTGATCCAGCTCAGGACTGCCTCAAGAGGATCTGTGGCCTCTCCCTTGACCTGCTCCTTTTCTGCAACGATGCCCTACACACGCCCACACGACTCCACACCCTCTGCCTGGGCACCCCAAGACATGCTGCTCGGAAAGCCCACCAAAACTCACTCTGGAAGGTACTACACAGCCCTGACACCACTTCAGACATGGTGGACTGAGAAACACATGCCAACTGTTGTTATGTGCCAGAGCTAAAGCTTGATCCGACACCCAAGGACAGCCACAGTCAAGAGCAATATATTATGGTCTGTCCTAGATGGAACCTTTTCTGAAATGCTCCATCAGATTCAGTACAAGTGACCATAGGTACAAAGGTGTAGGCTTGCTGTGTAACTGTGACATTCTTCCTTTTTTACACGTTAGTTCCTGTAAAGCTCACTCTTACATTTTTCAACAAATTGTGTATCTCATCCCACTATACAGAAAAAAGAATGTGTTTGCTTTTTTAAGAGATACTCGTTCCTAATGAGGATTTTCGTGGTTACTTATGCCAGCTCCCAAGGTACCACTGATCTGCTAAAAAAAATATTAGCCATTGGCTTCAAGAAGCAGTTAATTCCTGGAAAAATCCCTTAAGCTTCCTCTTATGAAGTGGATTGCTTACACACATCTTAATTTTTTAGATGTTTACCCTACTATATATACCACATAATTAATCCTCAGACTCTGATAACTTGAGAGGGAAACAGAGAAAGTAAGGCTATAAGGAAACTCAAAAGGCCACTAGTTCCGAGGGCTGGAGCCCCTCTGCTATGGGGACAGGCTGGGAGAGTTGGGCTTGTTCAGCCTGGAGAAGAGAAGGCTCCGGGGAGACCTTATAGCACCTTCCAGTGCCTGAAGGGGCTACAAGGAAGCTGGGGGGGACTTTTTACAAGGGCCTGTAGTGACAGGACAAGGGGTAACGGGTTTAAATTGAACGTGGGGAGGTTTAGATTGGATATCAGGAAGAAATTCTTCCTGGAGGGGGTGGGGAGGCACTGGAACAGGTTGCCCAGAGAAGCTGTGGATGCCCCATTCCTGGAGGGCTTCAAGGCCAGGCTGGATGAGGCTTGGAGCAACTTGGTCTAGTGGAAGGTGTCCCTGCCCATGGCAGGGGGGTTGGAACTGGATGGTCTTTAAGGTCCCTTCTAACCCAAACCGTTCTGTGATTCTATAGTCCACTACGGCTACAGTACTAAAGATAAGAGTGCCACGGATTCAGCTCAAGTGATGAGTCTTTCCTCATCCTTCATGGGACTCACAGGTCAATAATTAGTTCAAGCCACCTCTCCTGTTTGATATCTAATCATCTTTCAATAAGCAGTATAGGTATTTCCTACTTACGGTCTGCAACATGGCTAAGAAAAACAAGCTTTTTATTAAAAAGGACAGAATTTTACAATGTAGGGTTTTACTTCTTCATTTATTACATTTTGGGGGTTTTCCAAAGTCGGTGGGGAAGTTAGTTAAAAAAACCCACTTAGGATACCTCAGCATATGAGAGGCTTACACAAGACAACATCAGAGGCAAGAGAAAGTACGCTTCACAGGTCCTGCCTTTGGGGCCTAAACAGAATGGAAACGCATCGGAAGGTCTCGTATCTTATGAATATTGTGGTTAGTTTTTTCCCCTTTTACTGACAGTTAGAAGTGCTTTATTTATTATTAAGTTAACATTACATACTTTTTCCTAAGTGTCTTCTCTATACTGTCAGAGTCTTTGGGGTATTGCAAGTCTGAGCAAGATTTGGAAGAAAATGATAGAAAAAAAACCCTAAGCAAGCAGAGTGCAAATTGAGCTCTGACAGTAGATTATTTTAACTTAGCCCAAAGCAATGCAGATCCTTTTCCCTTTAATTCCATGTCTCCTGGTGAATGAACACTGCACCTGGGAGATCTGGTATCTCCAATAGGTCGATCCAGGGGTAGATGATCACAGAGATAAACATCATACCCGTAACTTAAGAACAGATTCTCTGTGACAGTTTGCTCCTCTTCCCTTAAATCTGCACCCCGGTGTTTGAACACAACTGAACCTGGGCACAGCAAACAGTGTGCAGTCTTCTTTCCCTCTTCTGCGTTATCGGCTTTGCATACTTCAGTCTTGGAGTTACCTTGCAGCTTCAGATCACGCTCTGAGCATCTTGCGTTTTCACAGAATGCCTCCGCTGATTTTTCTTACTGAAAATAAAAAAAAGATTGATTGTAACAGCAATTAAGAACACTCTCCATCATCATAACTGAGCCAGATTCTCCTTATAACACTTCAGGTCAAGAGATCCGTGAAGTTACAGCTAAACTGATACCCACGTGGGAGTAGCATCAGACCTTACCTCCTTCACGAGAACAGTTTTAAACATCGCATTTCACAGTGCCCTGCGTGAGCTCCTACTCCCAGTTGCACGAACACAGTGCAGGGAACACTGCGCCGGCATCAGTGGAGAAACCTAGGGGTAGAGGCAACACACAAATGGTTAAATCGAGCCCAAATAATTTCCACCATGTTAAGCTTCAGTTCCATTAATATATTAATGATCCACAATGGGGCTGGGATACTCAAAGTCAGGTCATTGATACCACATTTATTTTGAAGCTAAATACTGTAAATGAGCCCTCTGCCATCTTAATAAGCTTACTGGAATCTTTTGACTTCTGCTCAGAAAGGTTTGCACAGGGTGAAACCTAATCTCTCAAGGCTTTGTCAGGTGCACAGTGTTGTGCTATAAAGAAAAGGCACAGCCAGCCTGTGAGAGGTTGTTCAGGACATACTGGCCTTGAAGGTAAATATAATAAATGAGCCCTCTGCAGCATCTTTTGGAAAGCTTATTGTCAGTTTTGACTTTTGCTCTATCCGAAAACTTTGAAGGGGGTGAATCCGAATCTCTCAAGGTGCTACTAAATTTAAAATACTGGAATGTATTAGATAAAAAAGTCACAGAAAACCTGTGTGAGTTAAGGCTTTCTACAATTAAATTACCGTCTTGGTGAACGAGGGGAGAGGAGTACATGTTTAAACTCCAGCAAGGCTCTGACCCTGCCTCTTACAACGTCCTCATGCACAAGGTGCAGAAGCGTGCACGAGGCAAGCGGATAGCAAGGTGGACTGGACTGCCAGGATCAGAAGATTGTGATCAGTGGCACAAAGTCCAGATGGAGGCCAGTGACTAGTCGTGTACCCCAGGGGTCAATACTGGTTCCAATACCAGTTTAGTATGGTCATTAATGACCTTGAAAGTGGGGCAGAGTGCACCCTCAGAGTCTGCGTACGATACCAACCTGCAAGGAGCGGCTGACCCACCAGAGTCCTGCTGCCATTCGGAGGGACCTGAAGAGGCTGGAGAAATAGGCCAGCGGGAACCTCATGAGGTTCCAGAGAGGCAGGTAAACAATCCCAAACCTGCGGAGGAACAACCCCGTGGGCCAGCACCAGCTGAAAAGCAGCTTTGCAGAAAAGTTGACACCAAGTTGAACATGAGCCGATGGTGCGCCACTGGGGCAAAGGCATCCTGGTAGCCTGGGCTGGATTAGGAAGAGCAGGTTGAGGGAGGTCATCCTTCCAGGTCACACCTGGAGTGCTGCATCCCCTTCTAGGCTCCTCCATACAAGAGACACATGGACACACTGGAGCAAATCCTGCCACAAAGATGGCTCTAAGCCTGGAGCATGTGTTACACATGGAGAGGCTGAGAGAGCCTGACAAGCCTTGGGGGCAGGGGCATGTTATTGATGCATATAAACATCTTACAAGAGGGACTAACAAAGGTGGAGGCAGAGTCATCTTCTGGTGTCCAGTGAAAGGACAAGAGGCAGTGAGAACACACTGAAACACAGGGAATTCCATTTAAACATACGTGGTGGGTTGACCCTGGCTGGAGTCCAGGTGCCCACCAAAGCTGCTCTATCACTCCCTTTCTCAGCTGGGCAGGGGAGAGAAAATATAACTAAAAGCTTGTAGGTCGAGATAAGGTCAGGGAGATCACTCAGCAATTACCATCATGGGCAAAACAGACTCAACTTGGGAAAAACTTTATTTATTACCAATCAAATCAGAGTAGAAGACAACTGAATCCAAATCTTAAATTACCTTCCCCCCACCCCTCCCTTCTTCCCAGGCTCAAATTCACTCTCAATTTCCTTACCTCCTCCCTTCAAACAGCACAGGGGAATGGGGTTGTGGTCAGTCCATCACACGCTGTCTCTGCTGCTCCTTCCTCCTCAGGGGAGGATCCTCACACCCTGTCCCAGCCTGGGATCCCTCCCACAGGAGACAGTCCTCCATGAACTTCTCCAGTGTGGGTCCTTCCCACAGGCTGCAGTTCTTCACCATCTGCTCGAGCGTGGGTCCCCTCCACAGGGTGCCATCCTTCAGGAGCAGCCTGCTCCAGCCTGGGTCTCCCATGAGGTCACAAGTCCTGCCAGCAAACCTGCTCCAGCCTGGGCTCCTCTCTCCACAGGGCCACAGCTCCTGCCAGGAGCCTGCTCCAGTGTGACCTTCCCATGGGGTCACAGCATCCTTTGGGTGCATCCACCTGCTCCAGAATGGTGTCCTCCATTCCCTGTCCTCTGGGGCTGCAGGCAGATCTCTGCTCCACCGTGGACCTCCACAGACTGCAGGAGGACAGCCTGCCTCACCATGGTCTTCACCAGGGGCTGCAGGAAATCTCTGCTCCAGCACCTGGAACACTCCTCCCCCGCCTTCTCCACTGACCTTGGGGTCTGCAGAGCTGTTTTCTCACACCTCTCTCTGCTGCAAAGTTTCCTCTCCATCTTTTTCCCCCTCTTCTTACACATTATCCCAGAGGCAGTACCAATGCTGCTGGCCTTGGCCAGGGGCAAGTTCATCTTGGAGACAGCTGGCATTGGCTCTATCAGACACAGGATGGGCTTCTAGCAGCTTCCCACAGAAGCCACCCCTGCAGCCCTCTGCTACCAAAACCTTGCCATGTGAACCCATTTAAACATAAGAATTTATTTATTTATTTATTACTGCTGGAGCAACCGAAAACTGGAACAGATAGACCAGATTGGTTGCTAAGTGTCCATCCTTGGACAATGTCCTGGGCAATCTGCCATTATTAATGATGCTTTGAGCCGGGAAATCAGAACAGACCATGTCAAGACGTGCCTTCCAACCTCAACTATTACATGATTCCATGCTAAGCACCGAAGCGAAGACTTCAGCTTTCTTTCAAATGGTTCTAAAATAATCGAGAACTCCACCCAACTACTGATGTCCATGAGAACAGATGCCAGTGAAGGCACTGTCAGCAATCACAGTGACATTATGGGATAGGGGATATTAAAACTCACCAAACTCTACGGGTAAGAGTCCTCACCAAGTTCAAGGGTGCCCCACGTGGCATTTCCAACAGCTCGTTTCAGGCTTGGGTAGTTGTGACATTCTAAGTTTCTACTCCTGTTCACATCTAGCTCTCATGTGAGGAGACACGGACAACATGACAGTCAAAGCGACGCCAGCCAGCAGGGTTCTGGCTGCTTTAGCCCTACCACCACTGCCACGAAGTGACAGGATTCAAACAACATCAAAAAAGTGGGAAATCAAAGGGTCCAAAGTAAATGAAGAGGTGGATTCTTCACCCCATATTCAGATGGTGCTACTGTTCCCATTTTCCGACAGCCCAACCCACAACAGATACCTGAAAACAAGGTCTAAATCCACAAACCCTGCTGTGAGAAAGAAACAGTCCTTTCTAAATATTGTTGCTCACACACAAGTACATCTGCTGGGGTGCTGTTGGCCTTTCCCCCGTGTCATGGGATGACAGAGAAACAGCCCTGCCAGTAGATTTCAGCTAATGCAGCTTGGGAACAGAGTCCAATCAAGCAGATGTTGCAGACTTCCTCATCTTTTCCCCCCAGCAACTCCGTGGTGCCTGTGCTCAAAGCACACAAAGGAGAAAGAGTGAGTCACAGTTCCCCTTGTTGCTCACCCACACAGCAGAGGCTGAGGAAATGGGGCATTTCCAGTTTCTCTCAAAAACAGCTTTTTAAGGCAAACAAAATAGTGACAGGAATAATACCCACCTGTGATGAGTATGCTGGTGCAATCACCTTCAAATCGCTTAACACTTATAAAAGTTCAGGGTCAGGAGCTAACATGCAAAAAACCCACCTGTGAAAGACTTCACTGTTTTGTTCGTAAGTAGAGAAGCTATCAAATCTCTTTTAAGATTGTAAGAAAAAAGGAAAAAATCAAAAGTGTCTAGGGGAACCCAAACAAACACTATTGCTGCTATCAGTTATTCTATGCTTCGGGAAATCTAGATACCCAATCCATAAAAAGTTAAGCAGCATGGCATTTTACTCACAGAGGTTAGGAATGTTCCAGCCTGTGAAGGATGTTATTTTCTCCACTCAGAGATCAAGGATTAACTTCCAAGGAACCAAGTCTTCCCTTTCTTTGATCTCACAGGGAGTGCCCAAGGTAACACACAAAACCTGCGTTTGTGATTAACAGAGCAGCTTCGTGCACTCTCTTCCAGGCTGACACTGTAAGCTTCAAGAAACTCAGCGTTCAGCTGCTGGTTGGAGTTTGCCTGTGGTTCATGGTCCGCACCGTCCAAATGCAGTCCTCTTTCCAAATGCACTCTTTCAAATTGCCTCTACTTGACTGAGAGCTAAGACTGCTCAGATGAAGTAATTAACAGAGTCTAACAAGTCACAGAACTGATGACAACAGGGTACAGCTTACAGGTGTTTTCACCAGAATGCTTATACGTAACTCTACAAGACACCAATGTCAGAGAAGGCACGCACTGTGACATGAGTCACGTGAACTGAGGGAGCAGACAGGGTGACGCTGTAAGAAGTGCAGGGCTCTGGGTAGATGTCAGAGAGCCTGTCATGCAACAAGGCACAAAGAATAAAATCATAGAATCAACATAGAATGGTTTGGGCTGGAAGGGACCTCAAAGACCATCCAGTTCCAACCCCCCGGCCATGGGCAGGGACACCTTCCACTAGACCAGGTTGCTCCAAGCCTCATCCAGCCTGGCCTTGGACACTTCCAGGGATGGGGCATCCACTGCTTCTCTGGGCAACCGGTGTCAGTGCCTCCCCACCCTCTCGGGGA
>NW_010231441.1:19948-27210 GCF_000690775.1 Eurypyga helias | reverse complement strand
TTCTATTATTCTATGATTCTATGAACATGACTTCAGCAACTACATCATGATGCAGTAGATATCAATGCATAGTTATCTAAACCTAAAATGAAACATTCAAGTCCACTTCACTATCACTTTATGTTTTTGTGAAGAATAAAATCTGCAACTGTGATGGCAAATTTCCAGCAAATTTTCATTATACTGCCTTTCACGGGATTGTCTGTTTCTGCCATCAGTTCTATTTCTGTAGCAGAACTTTAATTTTTAAAGTCTTTCTGAAAATCAGTTCGTAAATTTAAGTACTGGATGTTTTAGGGGAGGAAAGCAGCACAAGACAGGAAAAAAATAAAATAAAAGCATCAGGAAAGTACACAGGAAGAAGCAATTAGGAATTCTTTCCCAACCCCATTCAAAACCATATCTCTCTTGCCTAGATTGATCCAACCATCTCGCCTGCACATGACCTGAATGCCTCTTCCCCAGCCTTTAATCACGCTCTTCCCCTTTCTACTACTATGCTTACACTTCAACTCCCACCTCCCAGCAACTGTTCTCTCTCCCTCGAGCTTTCTTTGCCCTTTTTGTAATAATCCCCCCTCACCTTATCGAGAGAAAGAGAAGTGATATGACAAGGTCTTAATGTAGCACCATGTGCACAATCCTCCAACCTTCCTTCCAAAAACAGAAGGCTCTGAAATTGGAGAAGGAACCTGCACAAGAAAGTTAACTCCAGTTTGGCTTTGCAAGTTCTCCCACTTTTTTATGTTAGTTTAATTGGCTATTGCTTAAAAATAAAATACAGAGAAGCTGAGGAAATGGCAAAAAAAACCCAAACCAAACCAAACCCCAAGAAACACCAAACCCTGTCTGTTACGGGGGAAAGGAGGTTATTCACATAAAATTCATGCTGCATCCATCTTCTGCCTGGTAAATTAAGATGCTGCCATGTAATTTTTCTCAACACAGAAAAAGAAATAAAAGATGATACTTGGATAAAGCATGTTGGCATAATCCTACGTGAAATAATTGTATGTTTGTGCAACATTCAACTACATGCAGAATGGTTAATTCGCCACTGTACCTCATTTTGAAGTTCATCGCCGCTTTTGGTAGAAGCCAGCATCTCGTACAGAGTACAGCAGAGGTCTTCTGTTGTTGGCCCCCCAGGGGTACCACCCTGAGATTCATTCAGATACTTTCCAACTTCGCACCATAGGAAAGAATCATCTACTTTTTCCGAAGACTTGAATTCAGATTTCTCATCACAGTAATTCTGTAAGTGATTCAGCTGGTTATTCAGAAATTTGTTATAATCTAAGCTTATAATTTTCTGTGCATCGGCCTCCCCATTCACAGGCAGCTCCTCAGAGTGATCCAAATCATGCATATCAAATGAAAACACTATATTTTTACCGAAGAACACTCCGTTACCACCATTTTGCTCTTCAGCCATCTGTATGAGGGCTGAAAGCTGTTCTTCAGTGAAGTGAGAGGCAATCCGACATGTGGCATTACAAGCTGCAGTAGCAGATGATGATGGAAACGGCCCAAACATCTGCTTGATCGCCTTTGTCTCATCATGACCAACACATTCTTTCCTGTGAAATGTCTTAAAGAGAAAAACGGCTCCGCTTTCAATTGCTTCTTGTCCATTTTCAGCTCCAACTGTTAACATAAGCAAAACCAAATGTAACTTTATAAACTTCAGACTAATTCTCTGTCACTGCCTATAACATAACTGTATTCAATTTCTTGCTGCAAGTCTCATCAACAGAGATATGAAACAAAGACCGTAACAAGTAGGAATTGTTGCAAGGTACTGAATTGCAAAAGGCGTATCATAAAAAAAGCATCTGTCTTCATTATCTTTCTACTTACTAGAAAGTCATATGAAGGATTACCAATGCTTTCTTATTTTTCCAAGAGGAAAAACTTGTCTGAGATCTTAAACTCATAATAGTATATTTACGAGCTTTTTAAAGGTAACAGACTTCCAGTTTGTATCAGTGTTTATTCACTGCCTAATCTGAATATTTGAAACTGACAAAATGTACAGAACTCAGCTGGGAACTACTACAGAACGTGTGCTAGAAAAATTGCCCAAAGAAATTAAATAAATGCATGAAATTAGACTTATATCTACAAAATATCATACTATGCAAATAAAAACATATTATTATATGAAAACATGAATTTACCTCTTACACAAATATTCGCAAAGGTACTCAAGGAAAACAAGCAAAGCCACCATATGATGAACAAAAATGTCACTACTAAATATGATTTAAAAAGTCATCAAGCATATAATAAATAAAACCAGGCAGCATACTGTTTTGTTTTATATGAGGACAACACGCAGTATTTTTTTTGAAGTTTAAAAAAATGTATTCTAAAAAGTTGGGTAGGTTACTCCAGTATTTTTAGTAGAATTAGTATTTCTTACAAGATTGCATAATTTTTAAAACATTTTAAAAGCTTACTTTCAAGATCTACAAGCTACTATTGTCAAAGTGTCTTTATCTGGCCAATTCTTTAGTTGTATCAGAAGGGACCAGCACAGGTCCAGCAGAGAACAATATGATTTAACTGATAACACTGGTGATTAACCCCGGGCACGGCTAAATCAAAACAATCATTAAAACAAACTATTTATCTTTAAAGGAACAATATTATTCATTATTTTAAAACCTCAAAAAGGCACTTCTGGCAGAGCAAATGTGGCTATCCGCTTTTCAGTAATCAACGCTGTCTTGTGCCTGCTTATATATACCTCTGCTATCCAGTTCAGGGCCTATGAATTTGCTCTACTATGTCCTTGTCTTCTGACTGTTGAAAAAAACTTACTCAAATAACCTTGAAGATTTTTTAATTACTTTGGCATTCTTATTTGTGACTTGATTCAAAGTAAGTTAGGTTCAACTCTAACAAAACCGAGTTTGGTTTTTTTACACCCCCCCCACTACAATAGGAAAGAGTAAAGGAAATTCAGCACTGCAGACGGAACATGGCTGAGTAACTAGAAATGTAACGTGTAAATGATGCTGCCTAAAAATTCAGTATTTCTCTTGCATTTCCCCATGGTGTACTTTGAAAAGCTGAAAAGTTCATGGAGAGGATTGCAGGTGATATTTACAGGATAATTAGATACCTACATATAGAAGATATGTGACAAAGATAAACATATATACACTATATATGTAAATATACCTCAAAGGAAAAAGGTGGTTCAGCCTCTCTCTCAGCACTAGCTATATAGGAATCATAGGAAAAAAAACCCAACAAAGATCTGAAAACCTATAGGCCTAAATTTGGCTGCATGAACCTCACTCTCATATTCCTAAGATAGAAATACACATAATTATTTAAAGTCACTTGTGTCAGAACAGAAGTACATCTAACTAATCTAAAAGAGCAATTGTATTGAAGGATTTGAGAAAAGTCTCTTAGCTTTATTATGGACTAATTCTCCTTTATTATCAATGTCTCCTAATCATGGAAGAATGTCTTGAGAAATTATTACCCCTCCCCTCTGAATATAATAGGCCACCCAAGATGGCAAGAGATACACTACTTGAAGCTACTTTTCCCTTTTTAAGCCAATCAGATCATTTCAGTATGTGACATTTCCCTGTCAAGTCAATCAATCTTACAGTATCTGTTGCCTAAGCTGAGACTTCATTTCCTTGAAATTAAGCTAAAAAGGCATACAAGCAATGCCCTTTCCCTTCTATACATTTCTGATGATGATGGTTGGAACATGACTGTCAGTTCAGTTTGTGCCTCAGTCACTGTAATCCATCCTGGTTTGTACCTCCATAACATCACGCATCTTCAGTCAGCAGTGTCAAGCTGCTGGTTTCTCTCTAACTTGTTCTAACTAAATAATCATGCATTTGTTTTCATCTGGTTTGTCTTCTCTGCTCCATCAAAGAAAAATTTACTACTATTACTTCCAAATCTTTCAATTTATGCTACCTACCCACCTCACTGAGCCTGCTATCAATGTCTGAGAAAAGAAAAAAAAACTGAAATTTTTTGCGGCCATCTTCGGGGAAAAAAAAGGCAGAAATAAAAACCAACCAAAACTAACAAACAAACAATCACAGCTAATACTAATTTCTGTCATTAATACAGAGAACACAAATCTGCCAAATTGTTTTCATAGATAACATTTGCAGCTAAGAATGGAAAATACTTATTTTGTTTATAGCTCTTTTAACCCTTTTTTCCACCATCAGACATTTTTCCCTACTTGCTGTACTAGTTATTATATATTTGTCAACCCTAACTCAACCAACATTTCGCTCCAGTACCTCCTATGATTAAACTACACTCCAGTGGATATTTACAACTAGGTAGATATTCTCCATTTATTCCAAGTTGCTTGTTATGGACATAAATATTCAGATTAAAGGAAAATGACACTGCCAAATTTCTCTACAGCTCTGATTTGCACAGTTTGCTGCGCCTGATTGCTACTTGAACCAGGTCCTTACTTAAACCTCAGTATTCCTCTCCCAGGTGAGTTTCATGCTATGTACAAAGTATATCTTTCAATGATTACCACATGAGCAGCTTTTCCTCAAAAACACATACTGAGTTTTTGGTTATGTTACTTAAAAAATTACTATACTATCTAAAATTAGGACAAGTATGGAAAGTAACCATGTATTCTACTGGCTAAGAAACAAAAGCCACTAAGAGAGAACTGTCTGAATCACCTGAAAGGAAACAAACTTAAAAGTTCAGATTTACAGAAATAAAGTATTTAGTGTATTAGTAATTAATTTTATTCCAACAATAGACTAAATGCCTTTATGCATTTCAATGACAACTTATAATAAAATTATTTTTTAGCACTGGAAATTGTCCTATGTTTGTCTGTCATCAAAAAAGTTTTCCCTGTCAGTCTGTGAGGATGATGTTAGGATGGGTACATATGTAACAAAACTGGGAACAAGCAATTACAGACAGAATGTTCCTTTGAGAGGCAAAAAGGGCAGCAAGGAGTGCCAAGAAATGAGATAAAAATATAAATTATGCAAATGTTGTCATTAGGACAGTCTAGGGGTAACTATCTTGCATGACTTTCCCCCCAAAACTCTGCAATGCCAGCTGCAATCTGTACACTGAAATGGAAGTACTTGAGTTGGGGCAGAGAGATGGCCCTTCCCAGAAGCGCCTCTGTCTGAGAAATACAGGCAGCTGCACACTTAACTTCTGGCATGAAGAGGTTAAAGTCTACTAACAACCCAAGGCCTACTACTTGTATTAGAAAAAACAGGAATTTTTAAAAAATTAGGACCAAATTTGTAAAGTAAGAGTTGGGTCACAAACACAGAAGGAATTAACCACAAAGCGAAATTTAGAACACATGTATTGTCAGATAAGCTTAAAACATGTTTGTGAGTGATTTGAGAAATACTTGAAACTTTCCTTCTGATGACTCACTACAGCAATGGCCATTACAACCAATAATAGCTCTAATAGCCATCTTCAGTGCAACTGTACACCACGACCTGTTACTACATTCTGAACACGAATAACTTGTTCAGCCTTTTCTGAAAGTCTGCGTTTAGATGTTTGTTTCTTAATTTGCTAGTTACTTCAAAAGGAACTGTCAAGAAATCCAAACCCTTGGATTATGAAGAGACATGCTCTGGTCTATAATGCCAAAAAAAAGGCAGCAAAGATATTTATCCATATTAATTATTTTCATCTCTTACTTAGTTCTCTCTATAAGATACTTGAAACATAACCAGAAAAGGAGAAAATGCACCTATTCCATTGAAATTAACTACTCTACTCCCCCTCTGCTTTCCTGAGACCCCACCTGAAGTGCTGTGTCCAGCTGTGGAGCCTTCAGCATAAGAAGGATATAGACTGGTTGGAGCGAGTCCAGAGGAGGCCACGAAGATGCTCAGAGGGCTGGAGCACCTCTGCTATGGGGACAGGCTGAGAGAGTTGGGCTTGTTCAGCCTGGAGAAGAGAAGGCTCCGGGGAGACCTTATAGCACCTTCCAGTACCTGAAGGGGCCTACAAGGAAGCTGGGGGGACTTTTTACAAGGGCCTGTACTGACAGGACAAGGGGTAATGGGTTTAAATTGAAGGTGGGGAGATTTAGATTAGATATCAGGAAGAAGTTCTTCACAGGGAGGGTGGTGAGGCACTGGAACAGGTTGCCCAGCGTAGTTGTGGATTACCTCTCCCTGGCATGCATGGCAGGGGGGTTGGAACTAGATGATCTTTAAGGTCCCTTCCAATCCAAACCATTCTGTGATTCTAGGATTCTATGAAAAAGTTCTTCAATATGTGTCAGTTAGAGCTTGAGCTATGTGCTTAGCTTATGCGCTGATGAAGTTAAATTCTGCTAACAGCAGAAGCTGAATTAATTTCAGTCTGTAGATCAAAAACTAAGTTTCCAGTGAGAACTAAGTTTTCACACCTCCTTTGCCATAATGTATATTCAGTTTTAAAAGCTTAATTCCAGATGAGTGAATTTTATTATTTATTTCTCTCCCCAACATCAAACACTTCAAGCAGAAAACACTGTTTTACGTTTTTAACTGCTTATGTAGCAATCCAATTTTTCATGACACAATCACAGGGAATTAAAGCAGGTAAAACCAAGATGTTCTTTTCTCTGAGTACTCCCATTCCAAAAGCAGCTGTTGCTTTTGCTTACTCCAGGTCAACCACAAGACATATCACACGCTAGACAGCAACATTATAAAAAAAAAAACCAAACCATATAACAATGGAATCATATTTTTAAATAAACCAGAAAACCAAACTGCGCATACACTTACCAGACTCAGTCAAGTTTCAAAAGATATTTCAGGGCAAGCCTGGCATCAAGGTAGAACTAAAATTGTACCAGTATGCAAAGTATACAGACAGAAATCAGTTTGGAAAACACCCACACCAAAGAAACCGTCTATTATTAGACTACTAGAGAATAAAAACGTACCTATTTGTTTTGCAGCTTGTAATATAGTTTTTAAATCACCATTTACAGTTTGGTGTTCTTTTTTGTCCAAATTGTCATCAACAAACTTTACTATCTTCTTCCAAGTAAGATCAGACTTCAGCAACTGCTCATGTAGTTTTGATCTTTTAGTCTGAAAATGCAAAATATTTGTGGTTTATTTTTTAGATCTGTATATGAAGGTTCTTTTAAAATTAAATCCCAGATGCAGAAACCTCTTTCCATTTGCATTCAGTCAGTATGTAGTAACAATTGCAAGCAGTCTCCGTATTACCTGTTCTTTACACTCTTT
>NW_010231441.1:2956-19909 GCF_000690775.1 Eurypyga helias | reverse complement strand
ACTCTTTCCAAGGCAGAATTCTCTGTAAAGCTAAACTCTTGCAACTTTAAGAGATTTACAGCTCCCAAGATTCCAAACTCATTTCACATCACAGGTTCCCACAACACACATACTGCTTTAATAAATTATTTCTTGGGAGAGGGGGGCGGGGAGCTGATGCTCAAATTCAGTATCACTAAATTTATTCCAAACATCACACAACAAAAGTCTGAGGTGAACTTAATATTCAAAGGGAAATGTTTGGCTGCCCAGCTCTGCATAAGTTCACAGTTAAAACGTACCAGCCCAGCCCAACTTAAATTTAACTTCCTGAAGGATGAAATGACAGGGCTGTACTAATGCAGCCGAGCGACCTTATCCACGTAGCACATCATGACTGTAAGGGCCTAGCATAAATCACAAAGCTACAGAGGAAATCTGGCTCTGAGTGAGGACATTCTGACGGCATGCACAGGAAACTATACACACTCTGTCCAGTCTAGCTTGCCTACTCTTATAAAACAGCAATGCCAATTAAGAAAGTAAACAATTCTTACTATATACACGTTAATACTTTATAATTATGCTTTGGAAAAGAAAAAAAAAATCTTTACCGTTAAGTCAGCTAATTCTTCACTGTAATCCTCATGTTTAGTGACATTTGAAAAGGAGCGTAAAGCGCCCGTAAGACGAGGCAAGGCCATCTGTTACTCATTCAGTGATCCATAGGATGAGAAATTAAATCCCAGTTCAAGCACCTAGATGAGAAGAAAACAAATAACGTGGCTTTGTTAATGCTATAAATACAAATTTGCATCACAAACTTGAAGGACCTCTTTTTGAGCAAGCAGAACTTGGCTGGCACTTCAATTAAACAACTTCGGGAACCCCAATCTCAAACTGCTGATAATCAAGATTCAATAGCCGGGAGGGGGAAGGCACAGGCAGTGGCCAAGACAGGGTAACATGCGGAGAGGTCACTCAGCAGGTGCTTCTTCTCCCTCCTCCCTAAAGAAAAGTTACCAGCAATGAGGCAAAGTGGCAATTACTCCTTTAACACCACTAGCACAGGAGTATTACAGTGAAATCTCTGTAACTGAACTTTAGCTCCCAACAGCAGTAAGCGATTACAACCTGTGGGAAGGCTTCCTCTGAACCAGCTCATGCTGGGAGCTTTCAGGTCATTAACAGCCTCCGGCGCTGATGCAGGGACATCCTTCTTGACAAGCCCTTAGCCATTTTTAAGCAGCAAAACAGGCAAAGAAAATTACGACAGGAAAAAAAAAAGAACATCATATGCATAGCGCTGAACTATTATAAAGGGAATAAAAGGGCTACCGGAAAACTGAATAAAGCGTGTCTCGGGATGTTTCCATCTCGCAACTGCAAGCGCACACACATACACAACACAGGGCTCTCTCGTGGACTACAGCCTATTTCAGCGTGTTCTTACTTCCTCTGTGAAACAGGCTCCTGTCTGTACAGGAAAACACAGCTGGTCTCCATCTGAACTTGTACTCATTCCAAGCCTTTTACTGAAACTATTCTCAAAATTGTTTAATTTCAAACGACGCCCACAGCTGAATTGTTTAATGAGCTCTAATGCACAGCTACAGTTTCTGATGGTAGCAGATAGATACAGATTTAGATTATTTTTGAAACAATTAATGATACCATTACAAACCTAATGATCTGCATCATTCTTAGCATGCCTGAAGACCATCGGCCATCCAGAATTTAAATAACTTAAACCAGAGTTAATAAAATGACTTCTTTTTCCCCCCACAGTCATATACTGTACAGAACTCCCTGCTTTAATCAAATTATCGTTAACATTTTTCTTCATTTAATGACCGCATTTGTATTTCAGCTATCAACTTTGCAATACAGTGCAACAGCAAACCCAGATGCAGCGTTCCAGTCGCCGACAGAGAAATGTCACTGACTTGCCAGGTCTGCTCGTTTTCCCACCTTGCGTTGAGGTGCTTTTTGAGAAGCACTATCACAGCAGCTGATATTTTGAAGACAAATGTTATAATGATGAAGCTACAAAATATGCAAATAGAAAACATTTAGCTGTGAAGGGGATGGAGAGGATGTGTTCAAATTCAAGCCTAGAAGCAGACAGAGCCAAGCAACACTGCGGCTTTTGAGATGCTCAGTGGATAAATGACATGTAAGTCACACCAGCGTAGCTCCTAGTGAAAACTGACTGATCATTAAAGCCACCATTACAGAAGTAATGTGGCCAAAATTTGAGGGAATCTAACCTGATCTTTTCTGTTTGAACCCAACAACAACAAAAAGTAAATCACTCTCATACTGCCCCCATGACAGCACTGCCATTCGTTGTTGAAGATCATTCTATTTTGACTATTTATTTTACACCTACACTCGAGTAGCTTTTTACAGAATTTTCTAGAATTATGGTCCTTTACAATAACATATAACAACATAATTTTAGTATTTTCTTAATTGTCCTTTCTGAAATAACATGCACAGTAATTTTTGAAAATTCAAAGTGTTTTTTCCTCCTTTATTCATCAAGTTATTAAACTTTCTGAAATAAAAAACCTGTACAAGGACAAGTAAGGACACACCTCCCTGAAGGCAGGCATGGCCAAAGAGCCAAATCCAGCCCCAAAGCCCTACAGTAAGGCACATATTAATAAACTCTGCTCCACACTTGCCTACGTGCTTTCAGAACTTGCAGGTCCTGGAAGGGACTGGTTTGGCAGAGGCTTCTGTGCCTCATTTATAGGCAACGCCCACACATGCCCTTCACTTATGGTCCATGACACCCGTCCTCACCAGGGCACCACACGAAAACAAAAGTAACTGTTGATCAGAAGGCAGGGGACACATGCAATGACTCTACTGTTAATGTGAAAACCAAGGTAAAGATTAGGAACTTAGACTATTATTCTGCCACATACCAGAGCAAGCTGTAAATGCTGGGTCAAATATGCTGCGGCACTGTGAGATGCAGCATAAATTTACATGGGCTTTAAAAAAATAAGTTACCTGCTTTCCCATAAAGGCTGCTGATGTAAATACCTGCCACCATCACACTGCCTTTAGAGTGGATCAGTTACTGCTGTCTTCCTGCAGCCACTGTAAGAATAACTAATGCCTTCTGATCTGACAGAAACATACCTGTAGCCTGATCTGAAGCATCTGTACTACTAAAAGATCCTGTTAAGGTCTGCTGGTTTGAGAACAGGGACCTAAAAGGCAGCAGCAATTAAATCCTATTTACCATGTCCCACATACAGAGAAGCAAGACACACTTTCAACATCCTTCTGCCCATTCCCCCTTACAGAAAAAAGTGTGAGAATAGGTACCATTAGGCAGTTCATGTTTGTAGAGGGACAAGTGGTATGAGAATTCGACCTTGAGATCAGTACAACTTTGCATGGTAAATATATATATACTTTTTTTAAATTCTCCAATCAAATAAGAACTATTTGGGTGCAATCTGCTAGTTTGTGGGTGGTTTTGGTTTTGTTTTTGTTAGGAAAAGGAACTGAAGCTTGAAGATTCCTAGCACGATCTCATATCTCCTGTCTCTTTTAAAAAACTCTTAACTTTCCACTAAACTTCAGATGTAAAGCAGGAAGAACAATATCCACCTTTCTAAAGCTTCATGGAGATGAGAGGCAGTATCTTTTAAATCCTATTTTTAAAAGAAGCAAAATAAATGTGATTTTAATGTTGAAACTTTTTATGAGGGAAAATAAAACATACAAGCAGATTACACTCAGAATTCAAACTTTATAGTTTGAAAGTAAACCTACCAGTAAACATGGATCGAAACATCAGCAGGGCTTTTCTTCCATCAAATGTAAAAAATTGCTGTCATTATTACAAAAAAGCCCTAACATTACTGGAGAATTTTTCCACTTTATATTTTCACCAACTACTTAAGTCTTCCTACCACTTCTGGCCTTTCTACAAGCAAAGAACAGAACCATTTATTTCTGTTCTCCAATTAAATGATACAGAGGTTATGGTCAAAGAGGGTATTTTTGGGAGTTGTTTAATTTTTTTTTTTTTAATTTTTATTTTAGTTCCTCCACTCTTAAGCAAAACAAGCCAGCTTCCCAGAAGGGCTAAGAGAAGGGTGGAAGGGTGAGAAGATCGCTCAAGTGTGGTACTTTGAGGGAATAACAGTGTTAACAGAATCACAGGTAAAATCTACAGTTGCACTGTCCTAAAGTACCAGCTTCTGCAGCCTCTAGTATTTGACTTGTTACAGGTCCCTCAAAACCTCACAGCAGTCATTTTGTTTAAACTATTTAAGAGACATTAAGCGATGTAAGCTAGGTTTTGCCTATATTGCCTGTAACACTCTAAAGTACTAACACGTTCCTTGCTGCCTCTGTAAACTTCTCATTTGTAACACCCGAAGAAGTTATTATTGATTACTAATCTAATCAAAGAACGTTATAAAGAAAAAAAGATTTTAAACATTAGCAATTAATAGCAGGTTGCTGTTGACACTACCATGAGAGAGGAGTAAAAAGAAATAAATCCTGAAGTATTCAATTTTAGTGACATGAACACATTTTAGAATTGCTATGAATAAGTCTCAATACTAAAAAAAAAAAACCTCGACATTCTATTTGATGTGTATTTCTATCTGTCGTTAAAGAAAAAAAAATTAAAGCATTAGATGAAAAAGCTGTTTTACAACAGTGGGGACATTTGTATTAGATCCACTTAAACTTCTTATCCAATGCAAACACTACAAATACAGAACCTAGCATCAAAGCTGACAGTGAGGGATAACAGTGGTTTAATAATGCCTGGGATGTTAATCATAAACAGCAGGCCAAAGCTACAATATTAATATTTTCCAACTTCATATTTTGGACCTTTATAAGCAGTGCTATATGATGTAGCAACAGCTGTACGCTTTCAGACATCTGATTTTCTGCAAAAGGCTCAGACATCACATTCTCCACAACCTGGAATTCTCCCAGGTTGGCTGGGTTGAATATTGCTGATCTCCAGTCAAGACCGGGTCACTCTTTGAAAGGGAGATGTCAAGATTAAGGAATATGTACTCAGGAAGAAATAGTGGCTGCCTGATACATGGTATTCGTCTCAGTGAATACCAGAATTCAAACAAATGCTCCAGCATAATGAGGAGGTGTAACACTGCCTGTGTGCCATCATTCATGTAAGAGACAATTTCAGGATCTTAATTATATAAGTCACTAAACCAAAAAAACCCCTAAAAAATAAATAATGGAATTGCAAGCCATGCATTCAATCGAGCATTAACCCCTTCCAGATTCTTTCTCTCACAATTTTAGCCATGCACACTAGATTCAGCACCAGCTGCCTAAAACTGTTCCTAAGCATCAGCTGGAGAGGCGTTTCCTGGGATCATGCCCAATACTGTTTTGGTGTGATGCCAAACATATGGTTTGGCCAAATAACACCTTCATTTTAGATGTGCTTTGAGATCATTAGTAAGGCTAGCTATAGTTTCTAAAAAAAAAAATAATAATGAATAATAAAAAAAAAAATTTAAGCCACATGTTTTTCTCCAGAAAAACTCATCTTTCTTTGCCAGGAACATAAGATGTAGTTCAATTATTAGCCTGAGAAGTATCTGCATATTTTTACACCCCATCACCTTAACTTTTTCACTGTTCGAAGTGAGACACTAACCACATCCCAAGCAATAGAGACTTAAAGACTCGCGTTACATATGGAGATGTACTAGAAACAAAACTCTAACTTCAACATACACAACATGTACTTAAACACTAGGCACGAGCCACAAATACAAGATAAGGGGTGGGGGGAGTTGGGTTTTCTTTAACTTAGGAGGGGCTCTCTATGCCTCTCTCTTTCACACCGTGTCACCAACAGAGATTGAAAACCTTTGTTCTTATTACTCCATTCCAGGAAGTTTGTCACTCAAGAAAGAGCAAGAGGTATATGGAAGGTAAATACGGCTGTACGTGTCCCAAGTAAGTAAAGGGAGGATGAAATACAACAGGTGAGAGAAAGAAAACCTTTGAGTTAACAACAGCTAAGTCACACACATTGCATCTCCCTAAGGATGAGAGGACAGGTCATGCACTCCAGCAAAAATAACTGCTGTAGTAATACATACATAATACATGTGTGAGCAAACACGGGCAGGACCCAAGAACAACCATAAACCCACAGAAATGAAAAGAGTAAATTTATTTTCATTACCTCCAGAACCAGGGATCCCCGCAGCAGCACCCGGGCAGATGCACACAGGCGGGAACGCAGGCATCATGGAGCCGGGTCCTTACTAGAGGATCCCCAAAACCTGCTGCGTTCACCTGTGTATCAGGGATTCACGCAGGCGTAGTTTACCGCTGTGCTTTGATCTTCCCCACAGCATGTTCATTAGGGTGCCTCCGAGTCCATCACAGGCCTGTGTTTTCTAAACACAGATGTTCTACTTGTCAAGCACACAAGACTAAACAACGATTAGTATGATACATGTGTTTTTCTACACCCCAGCTGCAAGACACTTGAGTGTGTTTGCAATCCTCCTCGCCACCCTCGTGTTATTTTCCCACCTTGCACAACTGCATTACCGCTGTGATCATGCTAAAGCACCTGTGCAGAGGTAGGAACTCTCCGTAACACGTCCCTGTAGCAAACAGCAGCCCAAGTTGGAGTCTACAAGCACACGCAAGGGCACTGCCTCCAACGCTGACTACTGGCTGCAGAGATGGTAACGGTGGGTTCTTTGCAACTCAGCTTCAGGAGGTAAAAGAATTGCTTGTAACAGCTGCTTAAGATACACAATAAAATTTTAATGAAACAAACAACTTAAGGTTGCTGCACAGAGGTACAACTGGGTGAGTACCTGTGAATGAAAATCTGTACAATAACAATCAGCAGGCATAACAGGCTTACTGTAGCAGAAAACCAATAATAAAAGCTTTTATCTTTCTCCTGAGCTCTAATGGGAAGGCAAGAACAGAAAAAAAAAATCTGTGTTTCTCTGCTGTGCGTAGCCTGCTTTAAAAATAACTGCACAGATGAAGTCAAACATTTAAACATTAGACAACCTGTGATAATGAGTAATATTGCCACAACTGGGACCTAATTGGATTTCCATGGTTGATTGTCATATCAAAGACCACAAAAGGTCTGAGCGTGGCTGCAACCAAAGCATAGCAAAGAACTTTCCCATTTTAGCACTGCTTCTAAACCATGCTAGGGAGTTGTTTCTTGGTCATACAACCCCTTCACCTTCTCCCAGGAGAAGGTTTTGCAGGTACATTAGCCCTTTCAGAACACCAGAAGGTGGTTTCCCCTAACACTCCACTTCAAAGCATTAGTGAAATCCATCTGGGAGGATGAGCTGACCCTACATTACATTAAAACAGATGCGTCTGCATGTCAAAATCCTTTGGCAACCCAAAAAAGAAAAGCAAGAACCAGGAAATCATCACATTGAAAAACTTTTTGCAAAGATACAGCTAATGGTATTATAGAAGAAGCATTTAACTGTAACATAATTGTGTAAAAATCATCACATTACAGCTCTTCTAGAAAGTTGTGTAAATATCATCTATACAAACCTGTGTGAGCACCTTTACGCAACCAAGGTGGACTAATGTGAGGAAGTATCAAGAATATATCAGCCTCACTGCGCAGTCAGGTACATCTCTCATGGATAACACACATCTATGCTTGGACATAGACAACTATGATATCCTGTGAAAATCCAAATGTCTTTTGGGAATTAGTAACATCCCATAAGCAGAAGAGATAATGACTCAGGCTAAGACTGCTGAAGTTAACAAACCGGACCTCTACTTTGTCAGGGCAAGAACATTACTTATTTTTAATAACTTTTTTTTGTTTTAAATAATAAAGCTGTAATAAGAAAGTCACTTTTGGATGATGCAAAATGCCTTTAATTAACTGAAATACCAATGCATGTAATGGGAGCTTACTGATGGGATATCCAAGGCTCAGGAAGCAAGTAGTTAACTGAATAATTAGCTTTCAAAAGACAAGATAAATTACATGTGGCTCATAAGCTTGGTTCACAACTAAGATCAGGTTCTGCTTTTTACTTTCTTCTGAGAAATATGTTTTTTATGTTTGGTATATTTAAGGAAACAAAGTTCAAAGGACTCGTCAAAGGAAATTCTATTCCACCTTCCAGCTGCTTCAGCAGCATCAAATGAGTTAAGACCAAAAGGAGACATTTAACAGACGCATACCTGAAAGTGCAAATTATCAAACTATGCATCCAATGACTACAATTAGGGTACCCAAATTATGTTATTCATGGTAGGTACGTCTTACACATAATGCAGTTCACTCTGCTTTGGAATTCTCTATGGAAAGAAATAACTGATTTTTTTAATATGTGAAATCAAGTTTGACTAGCATAGGTTTGTTTAACGAGAAAGGACAAATATAACCATCTAAATAATAAACCTTGAGCAGACATTACAGAAATAGTAAAGATACCATACAGGGATGACTTCTGTTCATTATCAGTAAATCTGACTGCAAAACATGGTCAAGAAATGCTTAATTTTTCTGCCCTCCAACTCTCCCTTCCCTTCCATCTCCACTGTTACAACACTAAAATACTCAATCCTACAAACAGACCTTGGGATAATCTGGAGCATCTGACCATTTCAAATTGAGGGCTGAGGAATGCCTTTTTGCCACCACACCACTTCCTGTGAAGACAGCATCAGTCCACGCCTGCAGGAGGAAACTACTCCCCAAAGCTCAGCACCCACACTTGCCTTGAACCTTAGGAGAGGGTGTTGGGGAACCACCTGTTTCTAATCCTGGTCCTTACAGCATAATTTGAGATACTAAACCTATACTTACTCCCAAAGTTTGCCCATCTTGTCTAGATTAATCTTAAAAAGTAATCTAATTAAAGGCTGCTTCTAGCCAGGTCCAAGGTTGAGCTCCTAAACAAGACTGGAAAGCAGAAACAAAGTCTACAGCCGTGTCACAGAACCAATTTGACAAATTGTTTCTTAGAAGACTTACTATTCTCATCTTGAATCCTCAACACTCACCTCAGTCATGTTACCAGGGAATCCATACAGGAAAATTCACACTCTGGACACTGCCCCCAAGAATTTGGTGGATACTGCCCCCAAGAATTTGGTGCTAATCTGTAGACCCATACCTATGCCATTTAGTATGAGAGTACCTCAGACATCTGCAGCAGTTCTGTTTACAACACACATACACAAGCACACACTGCTATTCCTACAGAGAGAGAAGTACCACACAAAGCCTAGAGCTCATTTCCTTTGGGGCATTTAGGCAGAGACACTGACATTTTTCTCTCCAAAACCAGATGTGATTCTGGATAGAAAAGCAAAAATGCGAAAACATTTCTGAAGACCTGTGCCTGAATCATGCAGAAAGACTCAAGCTGCTGTTATGGCAGGCACCTGGGTGAGATTGTATCCCTAAGCACAGCATCTGGTGGCATTTCGGAACCTTTGCAATACCAAAGATATTTGCATGGACCAGTAGATGTGACACAGGACCTACGGAATGTCCAAATCCTCTGAAACAGTAGCTGGATACAAGTGTAATTCTGTGAGGTTTTTAAATTGGCAACAGGTGTATGTTCAAGCACCTGAATCACGTCCCAGATTTACAGACAACTAAACAAATGCTCCAAATACCATATTATCTCCTTGTTCTAAATAACTGGATGCTTATTAACCCCTCAATACCATTATTATCCTTCACAATTAACTCTGATTTCCTTCAAAATATGGTTTCAATAGGCCTCAAGGTTGGAAATGAATCATTCTGAATCTGGAGCATCTCTCAAATGCTTTTGAAGGAAGCACACACCATCCCTTTTGAGGATTTAAGAAGGATCTCAAATGCAGTAAAACAAAAGATTAAGCCAGGTACACCAATCCTCAAGACCCTGCCTGTGAGCTACTACTCAAGTTACAAAGGACAGCTTGTATGAGCTTGATTGCTCTCTTACTTCTCATTTACCCATCCTGTAAGGTTCCCAAAATAACTTTGGGAAAGATTTTGAAACAGGGTAGAGATAAAATAGAAAAGTATTAAGGTAAACTCTAGAAAATATTCTTTAAGCAGCATAAAACCATCCACTATGCATGAGTTGCCATTATTGTTAAGATCACTATATTCATAAAAGACAATAAACAGGATATCTAATGTAAGTGTCCCTGAAGCATGAAGCTTCCTCCCAGACATAGGGACTGCATGGCCATGCAGATAACACACCCCCATACAAGCATGATAGGCAGTATCAGTAGCATTAGGATCCCAAAACAGCAACACCACTGTAATACCTCTAGTCACACACATTGCTGCATGTGTATGTGTGGTATCACAAGTGATTTTTACCAACTGATCTGAAAAAACAAAAAATGAACAAAAACCAAAATGAAGTCTTCTGTGTATGTAGACAAGTCCAGCTACACCATTGGCAATATTCTTCTAGACTTGAAAAATATATTCTGAGGTTTGAGAATAGCCACGTTAACCATGGGACGATGTTATTTTGAAGTTGTAATACGTCAGTATTACAGTCATGAATGAGTTGTGTTGCTATTAGCACCACCAAAATCAGAACAAAGGATTCATTAATTGGTTAAATAACACTGTCTCTGGTACTTTATTATATTTCTATCTTATAGTCTGCCGAATTCATCATCAAACACTATGTCCAAGAATTGTACTTACTTGTAAATAATGTGGAAGATAGCAACAGTGTCATCAGAAGTGTATCACAAAATTCATGCTTTATTCAGCACTGTGTAAAATCATACAATACCAGGTTGGAAGGGATCTTAAGGATCATTTGGACCAAACTTTCTTGGCAAAAATGAATGCTTTTCTTCATAGAAAAAATCATTGGCAATATCACCTGGAAAGACAGGATGTCAGCTCAGAATTTACCATCTTGCCAAATATCCAGAGGCCTTCCTAAGGACTTCTACAGTAATTAGCTACAGTTAATAACGTCATTGCATCTAGCAGACAACGCACAGTAGCTGTATAAGCACAGTAAAACCTCAGCCAAGACTCACATTTAATCTTAAAGAACAATTGTTCTATGAAAGCAGTGAAGCAGGATTTCTAATTTAGAGAAAATATTAAGTTTTTGTGTTCAGCAATTTCATCAATAGCACTGGTAATGATACAGGTAATGCTGTCAATCTGAAACAAACAACCACCAACAAAAAAAGCAACAACCCCTCCCCCCCAAAAAAACCACCTGCAAGTACTTAAACTAGAGAATTGTTTTTCAGAACAGAAATATGGCTTGGGGATGAATGGCTGAAAGCTACCCGGCATAAAAGGACCTGGGACTGTTGGTCGACAGCCAGCTGAACATGAGCCACAAGTGTGCCCATCCTGGCTTGTATGATGTGGCCAGCAGGACTAGGGGAGTGATTGTCCTTCTCTACTCCGTGCTGGTGAGGCTGCACCTCGAATCCTGTGCTCAGTTTTGGGCCCCTCACTACAAGGAAGACAGTGAGGTGCTGGGGTCCATCCAGAGAAGGGCAACGGAGCTGGGGAAGGGTCTGGACCACAAGTCTTTTCATGATCAGCTGAGGGAACTGGGGTTGTTTGGCTTGGAGGAGGCTCAGGGGAGACCTTATTACTCTCTACAACTCCCTGAAAGGAGTTTGCAGAGAGGTGGGTGTTGGTCTCTTCTTCCAAGTGACAAGTGATAGGACAACAGGAAATGGCCTCAAGTTGCACCAGGGGAGGTTTAGATTGGATATTAGGAAAAACTTCTTCACTGAAAGGGTTGTCAGGCATTGGAACAGGCTGCCCAGGAAGGTGGGTGAGTCACCATCCCTGCAGGCATTTAAATCTTAGCTGTAGTGCTTAGGGACATGATTTAGAGGTCATATTGGCAGTGCTAGGTTAATGGTTGGACTTCATCTTAAAGGTCGTTTCCAACCAGAAAGCTTCTATGATTCTAATATGCAGGGGTTTAGATGACTTAAGAAAGAAGCAGTAGAGTCTATGATAGTTCTAGTAACATACAAGAAAACTAATTTAATTATCATATATTAAAAATATGGAACTGCCCTTTGAAGAAAGAAGGGTTCTGGCCAACTTTATCACCAAATGAAAAGTTCCCAAAATTATCAGCTATAAATAAACTCATCCCATTCCCACCAACTTTTGTAAGAGTCAGTATTTTTATCAATGGGTATATGTAGAAAATGACCCATTACACAGAAATAAGAATAAACAGTTACCATTGTCCACATAAATGCATGAATTCCATTAAAATAATGCAAGTGTATTGTGTAATTTTAAGTGTTTGCTATATTTATCAATATTTAGATTTACTGCATTGTTGTGGTCTAACCTGGCAGGCAGCTAAACACCACACAGCCAGCAGGATGGGATAGAAAATAGGAAAGAAGGTAAAACTCATGGGTTGAGATAAAGACAGTTTAATAGAAAAGAGAAGGAAGGGAAAAGAATAATGGTAATGAGAAAAGAATATACACAACAAGTGATGCACAATGCAATTGCTTACCACCTACTGACCAATGCTCAGCAGGTTCATGAGCATCAGCCGCTGGCCCCTGGCCAACTCTCCCCCAGTTTATATATTCCGCATGATGTCACATGGTCTGGAATATCCCTTTGGTTACCTGGGGTCAGCTGTCCCAGCTGTGTCCCCTCCCAGCTTCTAGTGCAACGCCAGCCTCTTCGTTCGCGAGGCAGGATGAGAAGTTGAAAAGTCCTTGACAGTGTAAACACTGCTCAGCAATAACTAAAACCTCAGTGTTATCAATATTATTTTCATCCTAAATCCAAAACAAAGCACTGTACCACCTACTAAGAAGAAAATTAACTCTATCCCAGCAAAACCAAGACATGCATTAATTTAATTTTCAAAATACCATTTGTAATATTTTCTAAAAAATATCCCTACACTTTTTCTACCATTCAGCACCTTGATTCAACACTGTCACAGTTTTTGAGCAAGGAAGGAATCATTCATGACAGAGTTTGAGGGAAAACTCTAGCTAGTAACATCCATGAAAACTCAACCGAATTGAGATTAAGTAAGGCAAACCTTCTAAAAACATCAAGGAATGTTTTGGGATAGCTTATTTCTGCTTTCTGCATAAAATAGGTAACTTCTTCAAAGTCACTTCTAGATACTCTTCTAAGATGACTAACCGACCATCTCTGCTAATGACCAATCTCTTCCATAGGACAACTATATATTTACTAGCACGATGCTACCCCTCAGTCTTTCTAACAGTCCTTCTAAAAGCCTCTGTCAGCTTATTTTAAATATTCTTACAAAGGTATGTCCACATGAATGAACCACTCATGGTCTAACAGCCATCCCTTGCTGGATCCCTACCACGGCACACTGAAGATTCAGTCCAGCTCTAGGGGTTAAAAAAAGAGTTTGCTTTTCCTATCAGAGACGGAAACAAAGCCACATGCAAAACAGAGCCTGCCGTTTAACATAACAGGGTCAAATAGTAAAGTGCAGGGAAGATACATACAGATTCCCAAAAATCAACGGATCAAGACAAGCTTTTCCAGTTGAGGAGGAGCTGAAAACACAGTCCAAACCACCACAGCCTTCCAGGTATCTTATGGGGGTGCCTCCTGCTTCAGAACTTCCTCCTCCTGCCCAGAAGCAATACTGTGACCACCCCTGCTATATTGGGTTTGCATGACAAGGTTTTGGTAGCCAGAGGGCTACAGGGGTGGCTTCTGTGAGAACCTGCTGGAAGTTTCCCGTGTCCGACAGAGCCAGTGCCAGCCGGTTCCAAGATGGACCTTGCGCTGGCCAAGGCTGAGCCCATCAGTGACGCTGGTAGCACCTCTCTGATAACATATTTAAGAAGGGGGGAAAAAAACCCAACTGCACAACAGCAACTGCAGCTGAAGACAGGAGCGAGAATATATGAGAATATGTGCAAAAAACAGATCTGTAGACACCAGGGTCAGTGGAGAAGGAGAGGGAGGAGGTGCTCCGGGCACCTGCCCATGGTGAGGCCAGCAGCACCCTGTGGCCATGGGGGGTCATGGGGGAGCACAGACCCACCTGCAGCCCAGAGAGGACCCCAGGCCAGAGCCACAGGCATGCCCCAACGAGTCTGTGACCCCATGGGCAGCCCATGCGGGAGCAGGCTCCTGGCAGGACCTGTGGCCCCATGGGGCGAGGAGCCCAGGCTGGAGCAGTTCATGAAGAACTGCAGCCAATGGGAACGATTCATGTTGGAGAAGTTCATGGAGGACTGTCTCCCATGGGAGGGACCCCACGCTGGAGCAAGGGCAGAGTGTGAGGAGTCCTCCCCCTGAGGAGGAAGGAGAGAGAACATGGGATGGACTGACCACAACCCCCCTTCCCTGTCCCCCATGCTGCTTGTAGAGAGGAGGCAGAGAAACTGGGTGTAAAGTTAAGCCCAGGGAGGGGTAGGGGGAAAATTTTTTTAAGATTTGGGTTTATTTCTCATTACCCTACTCTGATTTGATTGGTAATAAATTAAAAGTTTCCTCAAGTCGAGTCTGTTTGTTTTGTCCATGAGGGTAACTGGTAAGCGATCTCTCCCCGTCCTTATCTCAAAGCACAAGCTTTTCCTTACATTTTTCTCTCCCCTGCCCAGCTGAGGAGGGCAATGACAGAGCAGCTTTGGTGGGCACCTGGCCTCCAGCCAGAGCCCACAATAAGCAAAGAAAGTTGTAAAGAAACACAAGGTTCAAACAGAAACACTAGATGCTTTCCCAAGGCAGACAACTGTTCACTTTTGATTTGGCTTAAATATAAATAATTCTCATCTGTTCTTTAACACCGGTAGGATGTAGGGAAAATCTGGGCAAGATTTCAGCCTAATAATTGATGAAAAAAATACAAGGAGCACTTTTTAACTACACCCCATAGCCTCAAAACATGCATACTACCTTTTCAGACAGGCTTTCTACAGTTAATTAAAAATACATTTAAACAACACTCAACTGCTGAAGAGACTCATAGTCCCATAAAGTATTATTATTAGCGACAGAGTCCCTTTTCTTCAGAGCTCACATGCCACGCAAGCACTTCAAAGAGCACATCAGCTACCTGATGACAAACTAATGGCAGTTTTTTTAACTGTCAATTTATTATTATTACAGTTTAGAATAAGAACTTTAAAAAAAAAAAAGTAAGTAGTGCTGCATTCCTGTAATATTACAATGTGTGCAAACTACAATCAGAACTGACAGCTGCTGCTCACCCTTCCTGGACTGACTGCCTACAGCACTGGCAACACATGCAAGAGGATACTTTGAGAAAGACACCTGTATGGTTTTCTACAGTGAGGAGATCCCTAAACATCCCTTCACAAAGCTTGTAAACATCAGAAACGTGTACTTATTCCATCAGAAAGTGGAGAGGAGAACAAAAATTGAGGAGTAACGTTACTATTCTTGGCTGATACAATGAAAAGGAAAATAGATCCATTATGTCTCTAGCAATATGAGGAGGTTAAAGCAGAATTTTTTCCAGTTGTGCAATTTTTTATAATATAGTCACATTATGTTAGTGTGAAAAATTTCTTAAAACATGTTTTCGAAAAACTGTAGTGTAAGCCAATATGCACATTGCCAAGATTCTCCTATTTAACAATTAAAACCTCTGAACAAGTGTAAGTATTGAGTATGGCAGATATACAAAGTGTTGTGATTTGTATAATCAACTTTAAGAGATTCCCTCTAAACAAAAATGCCACACTAACAACAAAATGATGTAACCAAGCATTTATCTATATTCATGCTTTAGAGGCAGCACAGCTCTATACTATATAATGCTATGCTTAGCAATAAAAACTCAGGGAAAGGAGAAGCAAGAGAAGGGGACCTCCATGCTTATGGTGTTTGTCTTCTCAAGTAACTGCTACACGTCTCCTGTTTCTCGCCGTCTGGCAACAGAAGTGAGCGAGAGCCTGGGTGGGCGTTTGGCTGCTGGCCGGGACCAACTCACCACAAATAATAAATTTCTCGAAAGAAATGGAAGCCAGGACTTCCAGAGACCTTCTCTGCTTTTCCTCAGTCTTTGAAGGAGAGGACAAACTGTTCCCCCTTAGAGGAACAGCTAAGAATAATGCCTTTATATTTCTTAAAGGAATGAATCAGAACACAGTTTCCAAACAGACTCAGTAAGCAACTCAGTTGAGCATCTTCACCAGTCTCCAAGAAAGGAGTGGTTGATACAGACGTGATTCTGTCTATCCTTTAAGAAACGCTTTCGTGCAAGTCACTACTGTACAAACTCATCTACTTACTCTCACAATTTCTTCAGAATCTGATTTACAAGCAGAAAACCGAAATTTACTCCACAAATCACCTGAAATATGCTTCAATCAGTGACTCATCATGCCATCATCTGTCTTGCAGTATGACCTGTGTATGATTACAATTCATGCCTGCAATATCAGATTCAGTTTATTTTTCAGGCCAAACTTCCAACACGCCTTTGAACAAGCAAGAGTAACAGATGGCTGGAAGTCAAATATTCCCAACTCTGCTTTCTTCTTCCCCTACCTCAGTTTTTATTGTTCATCATGACATGGTATGGAATACCCCTTTAACGAATTCGAGTGAGCTGTCCCAGCTGTGTCCCCATCCAATCTCTTGCTCACCCCCAGCCTACTTGCTGGGCAGGCAGGGTGGGAAAAAGAAAGCCTTGATGCAAGCAGGACTCAGCAACAATCAAAACACCGGTGTGTTATCAACACTGTTTTAGCCACAAATCCAAAGCACCACAGCTATGATGAAAGTTAACTCCATCCCAGCCAGACCCAGTAAAAGAACGTATTTGCTTTGCTTTGTGCAAACAGAAGCGAGCAAATTCCTCACAGACTGATGAGCATAAAGAATGCCCTGACTGTAGATCCCCACAGGGACTGTGCTTGCAATAAAGATGAAATTGCTCATTTCTGTGA
>NW_010231441.1:0-2937 GCF_000690775.1 Eurypyga helias | reverse complement strand
ATGGGTAAACACAGAATGACTGACTATTCCTCATAGTGTAAGAATAAGGAGGTACATGATAAAACTGAGTATTAGGGTGAAAGCAGTGCCAAATGGAATGCCTTTCCTATGTAGAACATAATTAAATCTGGGAATTCATTGCCACAAGACGCTAAAAAGAGATGCCAAGAGTTCAAGCATGCTCAAAAGAGAATTAGATGAATTAATGGAAGTCGGATACCTCAGTAGCTACTGAACTCCGCAGCTCAGAGGCAGATCATCAGTTATTTAAATCACTGACTACTGAAAGGCGATATGAAAGCGAAGGCATCACTCCACTTCTTTTCCTTTTTTTTTTTTTTCAGTACATCACCTAAGCACCTACTACTGGCCGCTACACGAGACAGACACTAGACAAACATTTTGTTTGAAAACAAGAGCTACAGGGTGAGATGACAACTGAGATTCTGATGATTACAATTTGGGATATTGGAGCCTAATATTACTAAATCTGTTTGTGGGTCTAACCCTTGTTTCCTTTTCTTTTTAGTTCAGACATCAGGTATCTATCACATATCTAACAAACTTCCAACTACACGTTATAGGTAATTTGTTAAACTGCTTTTAATGCGATAAGTTGGTCCAAACGAGAAAGTATATTACATTTTGATGTTTGAAGAAAGGAGAAAAAACATCATTTGGTTTAAAAAAAATGCGTAGGCTAGAAAGTGCCCAACACCAATGTCAACAACTGTTACTAATTTACCAGGAAAACATTAAGCTGTTATTTGGAGCAATGAGGACTTCCAGCAAATTTTGTAGGGGAAAAGAAACCCGTTCAGTACTCAAAACACTAATGTGAGCTAGAATTAAACACACATTTAACAGCTTCCAAATAAACTTCACATTATAACTACCCAGCGAAAGACAATGTGTGCCTTTCCCTCCCCACACCACCTCCCCAGACTATGTAAGACAAGAGGAATGACACACATCGGAAGAACATCAACCAGCCTGAGATCACTTCAGTATTTATAAAGGATAACTTTTTTCAGAGAAAGAGCTTAGTTTAACAGGCACCTGCAGAACAACACATCGGTACTTTATAAAAGATGACATTTTCTATTAACTCTGTAAAACAGATTTTTCAACTCTAAATGTTTTTCCTGACAATAAAATCAAAAGCACAATTATTAAATCTGTAAATGATACTGAGATGCAAGGAACTGCAACTATTTTAGGGGCCCAATCACTATTTATAAATATCTCGAAAGAACCATATCCAACATGGATAGTGAAACATATTACACTAAAGCAAGAGTAAGAAACTACAGAAACAGAGGATGCCAAGAAACAACACAATAGTTGGAGTTTTGCAGAAATACGTCTACTGACAATCATCATGTCACCTGTCATGATGGAAACATGGAAAGACAGGAGACATTAACATTTAAAGACAAGAGTGAGGCATTAAAATATACCATGTTGTTCTACCACCAGCCAATATTAAGACTCCATTAGAGTACCACTGTCTTTGCTGCACACCTCACCTCTAGAAAGACACACACCAGTTTAGAAAGGTGCAGTGGTGGATAACAAAAATGACCAGCAATATAGAAGACATTACCTACTAGGGCAGATACATGAAACTGAGGTTAGATGGGTTACTGGGGTGAGAAACAGGGTGATACATTTCAAATACATACATGACAGCTGCAGAAAGGAAGGAACAAGAAGAAAGCAAAGGGGTGAAAAAAAGTAGTGTGGGCTCCTCTTAGTTTTAAAACCAGAAAGTCTACGAAGTATCACACCAGGTTTAGCTTCAAACTCCATAAACACAGAGCTGCCAGAACAAAATATTGTCATCTCACAATTTCTTACCTTCCCTCTGATTCAATGGAACTAGTGATCTCATCTCTTCCAAAAGCTAAGCTAGCTTTTAAAGTGAGCAGGCCTAACATTTAAACTAATTTATACAATGCATAAAGGCCCTAGTTGGATGTTGGTCAATGTTCTCATGTAAATGGAAAGAAAGTCCCTCCAAATGCCTACATACCTAATTCCAGGATGATGATAGTTTACTCTGTCATGGCCAGAAACAAGTCAGATGCAAAGTAAATTATTTTATTACAGCATCTGCTGAAAAGCAATGTGTGTTTACTTGGACACAGCACCTCACTGATATAATTAATGTGGTCTTCAGATGAAAGACAGCTTGCCTCTGAACTGATGATTAGTTTTCCTCCTCCTATCTCTGCAACCTATCCTGTGGACATACATAACCCTTGTTGCATCTTCCTTCAGTTCCTAATATTTTTTCTACTTATTCACTAGACTCAAGCCAAGTCTATCATCAAGAAAATAACTAAGCTTGACTATTAGATCTCTTTCCTGCAAAAGTGAAGATAAACAGTTCCTTTTCAATAGTACTGTTTCACTGTCAATTCTTTGAAAACCCTGAAGGTTAAAAAGGGTCTACACAAATGTTAGTGTATTAAAAGCAACAACCAAATCTAAATTCAGTACTCATAAATATTTCAGCTTTTAAATAAAGGTATTATTTCAATTCCAACACAATATACTCTCCCAAAGCACCTAAAGGATAAGCCTTAGGACACCAGAGATCATCATGCATTTTACTAGCAATGCTGTCACTTTACCACTATGAACCAAAATGAACCAAATAGTACCCAAAAGGGAAGAACACTGTATGTGTTCACGTGTTGGCTTTTCATTCTTCATCTCTACATTTACTGAGACCAGTACGAAGTACTGAAAGTAGTCAGGCCCGTTCAACATCTGTGTCGTTTCCCACCTGACAACAGTCCTGTTACCCCCGTTTCAATAAACACACTGAGGAGAAGACCAGACACCGAAGGAGAGAAGGCATCCGGCCTTTATTAGTGACCTGGTGTCGCCCGCAGAGCTGCGCGCTGCGGCCGGGGCAGACGGAGGCCC